>NW_024868343.1:46647-100520 GCF_013358625.1 Macadamia integrifolia | reverse complement strand
CCCCCCCCCAACCCGCCAAAATGAAATTACCAATAAAAGATGAGAAGAATCTATTAAACTACATTGCATCATAAAAGCACTCAAAATTGAAATTCCCGCCATATCATAGATACAGGTGTATACTGGTACTCTCAGCAAAATCCCATCCCCATCCTTAATGCCACCAACCACTCAGCCAAATCTCAACTCCATACTAATCCGATGGTAAGGTGTAAGGGTAAAAAGCTCCAAAATACTAACTAATATATATATATATATATATAAAGAGGAGTGGTAAATCTGGATATATATATATATATATATATAAAGGAGTGGTAAATCTGTCCGATCCAGTCCGCTCCCAACCGATACCAATCCAGTACATACAACACTACCACGACAGCTGTGAGACTGATTTGTTCCTACAATTTGGCTACAGTTGTGTACTGATAATTCCTATTCAGGTGAGGATTCTCATGCTTCAAGCAGTGAAAAAAATCCTTTAAAAACAGTCATTTATATTCAGCAAGTAAAGAATATATTTTTCTACCAAGAAAAAAAAAAGAGTAAAGAATATATTTGGTTCATGGAGGCTTCTGTTCAACTTTTCTGTTTTCTTTCAATCTACAGTGCTTGGCATCACATCGTTCAATCTATCAAACCCAGATTGGCCATAAGTTTTGGAATGGTTTCCACTATTGATTCAACAAAACCACCCATCCGAAATCTTCTTCATGCTCTTCCATGAAAAAAAACTTCTTTTTTGGTGTCCCAATTTAAGCTTGGATTCAGAGTTTTGACATGATGGAGAGTATTTGAGTTTCATGAATTGAATCTTCTTGTTAAAATATGACTGATTTCACCCTTAGTCTGATTTGTTGTATTAACACCAGAAGGGGAAATAAAGTCTGGCTTCAAAATCAGCTCATACCTATTTAGTTGTCAATTAGAACGACCCTTTAATTTAATTAAATTCAACAAATTTAATTATCCTTCATCATCAGTGCTCTCAACAATAACTATGCTCCTTTTGCTCTTCAACTTCTTAGCTGATCTGTTTCCACTGCCCTCTTCATTTTCATTCAGTGGATCACTATTAGGTTCATCAGACCTTTTGGTCTTCACCTGCATAACCCTCTTTTTACTGTCTTCTTCATACAGTGAATCACCATCAAGCTGCTTAGACATTTTGGTCTTCAACTGCTGAGCTCCATTTCTACTAGCTTCTTCACATGGTGAATAAGAGATGGGCTGCTCTGACTCAATATATTCCTTAATTAGTTCAAGAATTCTACTCCCGTACTTCTCTGTTTTCAGCTTCCCAATTATCTTCTTCAACTGCAAGAAACAGGCATGTGCTTATTAGTGGACAAGAAATTCTGTAAACCTACATGACAGCACTTAATGGTTGAACTTCATGTGAATTTTTCATCATAGAACTATGATGGACTAAGATCCAGCATTCATAATCCAATTGGTACTTATTAGTTCAAATCTACTCTAGCCATCAGTTGTATGTGTGGATAGGAAATGCAGTGTTTCCATGGATACCTCTGACTACCATCATCACAAGAGGACATGAAGTGGGGGAAGGGCAAAAGAATTCAAGGGCCACCTAGTTGAAAAAGAATTGAATCCTACTGCCTCAAATCCTTTGTGATATAAGACCAAATGATCTGACTCATTAAATTCTTTCGATAAAAAAAATCTTGGTGTGGTTATCTCAATAAAAGAAAAAAAATACTTAAAAGAGTAAAAACACATTAGTCTTTTCGTTAAACAAATGTGAACAAAAAAAATGAGCAGTCATTCGCAAGATTCAAAGCAAAAAAACATTGAAACATATGCAAGAGGCAGCTTCCAACACAGAAAAGACAAAAGATAAGGCAGAAAGAGGGGCAAAAAATTTCAGTAGGACTTTAAAAAGTATAGTACATAACAAAAGAATAGTTTTTATTTTTAATTTCTATCTCCAAATAGAAAGAAGTCGGAGCCAACACCCTAAGTACCTGTTCAATCGCAGTTGGTCTTTGGGCGCTCAACATACTGATCTGTTGAGTGGACAAGACTGCATGAGGGAATATTCCCCCATGGACAGAAGAGAGTTCCTTCCGAAGGTCATCAAGCTTTACCTCTAAACCTGATGATGATAAACTGCATTTCGCTGATTTAGTGGTGCTAGTTTTACTTCTCTGTGCGCCAGAAATATCAAGCATAATTTTTTTCTTTCCTGTCTAACACAAAAGATGTGCTCATTGGCAGGCAATTCAACATGGACAAACAGGGTAGAGAAAATGCACAAACATATAGAGAAGTATTTAAATATGCAGAATATTTTAAGCAACTTTTTCCTAGTATAATTCCGCTTATTTTGATGCACCAATCAAAATGAAAATTACTCCAATTCAGAGATCTGCACCCATGGTGCAAAAGTTTAAAACTCTTCAATTCCTGGCTCACCAAACGGTCCATGAAATTGCATACAGAATCAGCATCCACAGCCTTCTATTATGCGAAGCCTTGAGTATAAGATGTCATGAAAAGTTTACCAGATCCACCTAAAAATACCCCCCTGCACTCCAAAACCAGTTTCCAGATTTCCACTGAAAATGGACAAGAATGAAGAACAAAATAGACATATGGAAGCACACAATCTCTGAAATTAAATGATTAGTAGTCAGAAGTTGGCACCAAGGATTAAAGTATCAGTATTGGTCGCCATATCAGTCGACTAAATTTAAGATACATATTGGAGGGTATCGAATCGTATCGGAGATATACGCTGAGATATGCTAAAGATCAAAGACTAAAGTATCGGTATCGGTCGCCGTATCAGTCCATTAAATTTAAGATACGTATCAGAGAGTATCGTATCGGTATCGGAGATACTTTAAACTTACGGTCAGAAGTCAGAACACTATCCTTCTATACATCCCAACTGGGGTTTTTGAGAAAATTAGAATGTGTCGTTGGCAGCAATATCTGAAGATTTCACAGTAAAAGCACCAGATCCTTCCAAACCCACAAATTCTTTTATCCCACTCAAATTGAGAATAATCAACTGCTTCAATAAGAGCTAGACATCCATAGTTGTTCGCAAGATCGGGGCCCAAGATTTCACCACTACTGCCATAGCTTCTAGTTTGCATCTATTTCAATAATAGAAGGAAACATAGTTTTCAGAGATTTTTCACTGCAGCAGATGTTATTCCAGAAAACTGGTTTTACTGCCATCTGCAATCCTAATAATAAATGCTTGCGAAGAGATTCAATTCTTTTAAATTCTACTCTCCATAATCATAATCGAATTCTTGATTCAAATCCATAACCTTTGTTCTTAAAATTTTCTTTACATAACTTTATTAGCATTTTGTAGTTTAGATTATCATCTTCCAGGTCTTACATGATTTAATGGTCTAAACACAAAAACAGACCTGAGCCTGCAGGATTTGATAATGTTTCAGAATATTCAAGATTCCAATTAAATCTGACTTATTTACTAATTTTTTTACTTCCAATAATATTCAATTTACAGCAGACATACATACATTCTTTATCTCTGATTACCAACCTGGTATTATTTGGTTCTCTCTCAGAAACCTGTTACTGACCAAGTAGCCATGAGAACTGTAAGAAATCATTTTACTTGACTAGTCTCAATTGTATTACTTGATTCAGGCTTTCTTGAAATTTGCACTGTGTTCAGGCAACATTTGATGCAATTAATTTCTCCACTGAGCCCTACTTGCCATTTCTTTCATACTCTGCCCTTCACTAAGAATTACCTCACAGAAGTATAAGAAAATCAAACCCAGACATTGTGCTTATTCAGGAATCAAAATTGCAGATATTTGATTCTAGATGGGCTGGAAGTGTATGGATGAATAGAAATATAAAAATGATCTGTCTTGCCATATTTTGGAGATTCACTGTCAAATGGAATAATTATTGTTAACGTGCACCATGAGAGGGAGGAGTCTTTGTTAGGTCGATAAAGTTAGTCTTAGAGTTGGTTTGTGATAAGTCTAGTTAAGTCATAGTTAAATTAGGATTATTAACTTTGGTTGTCATTTGACTCTAGGCTTCTAGGTTTAGGCCATGATTGGGTGAATTCTTAATCCTATCGTGGCCTAGGATCCCCTCTTTCTCTCTCTCTTTCTTGTGCAGTTCTCGTCCTCTTTTTCATAGATTCTGGTTTATTATATTTGATTTTGTCCGAAAGCCCCCAAACCAAGAACGGAAACGGAAGCCTTTTGACTCTCTCTCATATGGCTTGCCCTCGAGCCCTGGGTAGGTCAGCTGGGTCTTTCCCCATTGTTCTATTCCCGCACGAGAAAGACAAACGGAAGAGGTATGACCAGCACGCGGAGGATCCGTTGAGAGTGTTTGTTCTCTAGGTAGGGAACAGTACGATCTTTTCCCCTATTGAATTGAATCAATAAAAAAGGTCACTGCTACGGCCCCCTATTGTTTGATCCAATATTGACCAGGGACAAGCCCCGACTTCCATAGGTCCTTGGTTTTGACCTCCCATAGTGGTCCTTGCTTTGTTGAAAGGACATCAAAGCCATGAAGAAGAAGGGAAAAATCCCTAGTTGTGGAAACATAAAAACTAGGGTTTCTTGGTATAATGATTGATACTTCTGAACATATGAACTGATGGCTGTTCTTAGTCTCGGTAGAAACCAGAACAAATAATGGGAAGGGAATAAAAGAGATGGAGGGGAAGGAATGGGGATCCTTCGGCTCTGATACCAAGTTGATGGAGGGCCTTAGGGAAGAAAGGGAATATCAGAGTAGCAGGAGAGAAGGAAGGGAATCACATACTCAGTGCATAAATCATATCGATTCTCATTGAATAAATCACTCTCTCTTGTCCATCGGTTACAGCCAATATATAGAAAAGTAAAGACATGGAATTAGAAATTTAACTAAAATAGTAACTAGCCTAAACTAGGAAACAACCATAAAAGAAACCAATGCAAAGAAAAGAAATCCTAACTCCTACATTCAAATTTGGAAAATAGAAGACATGAAATACAAGACAAAATAAGCTACTAATTATTTCCAACCCTTGTTAGACCAAAACCCAAGGCTAGACCGGTTCTTCTTGGCTCTTAGTATCCAAAGCCGGTCATGTTGGTCCAACCAGCTAGTGCAGTCGTATCTGCATTAGGTGGTTAGGGACAAATTTGTTGAGAAGGCACATGGGAATAGGAGGGGGGCTAGGGAAGGGGGAAGGGGGAAGGGGGAAGGCGGAAGGGGGAAGAGAAGTAGGAGGAGGCTTCGTCTTTGATATCCTCAAGATTCAGAAGGGTGGATCCCTTCTGGGAGACTAGCTTTGGGATAAAATTTGTGTTGGTCCTGGCTTTGAGAGATCGATGGAAATAGATAGAGTTGGAGTTGCCCAACTCGAGCCATTTGATCTTGGATTTCTGGCAGAGGAAGCTTTCTTCCTAGATAAGAACGGCAATGAGATCAACGAAAGCAATCCTCTCTTCCTCAACAAGGGAGGGGCTGAGGGGATAAGTCCAAAGACTGGCTTGGGCGAGGCTCAACTCATCTTTACAATGGGAAACATTTGAGTTGATATTCCCCAAGGAGAGAGAGTTCCATCTTTTGAGAGCTCCTATGAAATTTCTCAACTTTTTGGCGGGGAGAGGGAAAAGAGTGGACAAGGATGTTCCATGCATCCCGAACAATAGGGAAGAAATCCTGGTGGAGGGTCCACATGTCGAAGAATTTGAAGGGCTTAGGGCCAAAGGAGATATGGTTCTGAATATGGAGAGATGGGGGAGTGATCAAAAATATCCGTGAGATCAAAGAAAGCATGGGGGGAAGGGAAGAAGTCAAGGCAGGCTTCATTAACCAAGACCCTATCCAGCTTGCAGGCAAATGCAAACAGGCCCAATCCGATGATTATTTTTGGTGAATTTGGATCCGGACCAGTGAAGGTCGTGCATACCAATGTGATCGATGCAAACGTTGAACAGGTTGACAAGAGTGTCTGATGACATTGAAATCACCTGCTACCCCGCAAGGGAGGGAGCCTATGGAGGGGGCAAAGGAGAGAAGATCAGTCTAAAGGGCTAGCCTATTAGGGGCTTGATTAAGAGCCTAGATGGCCAAGAGAAAGGAGGAAGAGCCAGAAAGGAAGGAGATGGAAAGGTGGATGGATTGGGAGGAGAAGCTAAGGGAATCACATTAAGAAGGAGAGGGTTCCAAAGAATCCAAATCCTCCCACTGGGACAGTGGGCATAATTAGAGAGGAAGACCAGGATGAGGCAATGGATGCGACTAAGCGAGGAGCATTGGCCTCAAAGACTTATGTTTCGAGGAGGCTGCAACAAGCAAAGCGGGATTCTCGGATACGAGATCGGATAGAAGGGTGTTTAGCTGAGGAGTTCAGACCTTGGACATTCCAGATAGTCCAAGGGGTCATAGGGAAGACGAGGATGGGGTGAGAACACTTAATAGAGGCAAAGGGGGCCGAGGAGTGACTAGGCCAGGGCTTAGACTTGGATCAACAATGGTATTCTTTAAGTGGGGAGGGAGAGGGGTAAAGTTTGGAGGAGGAAATAGGGCCCTTGGCTGAAGGCGGGGCCGAGGACGAAGGGGCCTAAGATTTTTAAGGATGGAGGAGCTAGTGGCAGGAGGGGGATGGGGAGGCCTCAAAGAGACAAAGAGGAGGGGGAAGAGCCAGCCGGGAATGGATATCGATAGGGAGGGCCAAGATGATAATGGCAACAGAGACCAAATTGAAAGCAGGCTAGGTGCTTGAGCTTACAGGGGTGTGCAAGGAGGTGGCATGTAGCAAGCCAGAATAGGTGTCTAGGCTTACAGGAATGAGCAAGGATGAGGGAATGAGCAAGCCAGGCTGGGTGCCTGGGCTTACAGGCGAGAGAGAGGGGGAGGCAAAGGTGGCCTCGGCAGCCCCAAAAATGTAGGTGTAGTATGTCCAAAATGGTATCAGGCTGGCCAGCCTAGGTGCCTGGGCTTACAAGAGTGTGCATTGAGGAGAGCATAGAGGTGGTATAAAGCTGGCCAAATTGGGTGTCTGGGCTTACAGGAGTGAGCACAGAGGAGCAGAATTGCTGGCCAAGCTGGGTGCTAGGGCTCACAGCAATGGGGGCAGCAGAGATGATGAAGTTGAGAGAACCAGCCGCATCCGAAGGAGTAGGGGCAAGGGCAATGCTGTGAGGATATTGCACAAGAAGCGCTTGTGTTGAGTGTGGACTAGAGAGACGTAGCAACACCTTACAAGGTGGGGAGGCAAGGCAAGAGCCAACCCAGGTAAGCGAGCCAAGGGAAGTCAAAGACAAGGGGGCCCGAGGGAGAGGCAGTGACAAGAGGATCAGGATGGTGGGCAAGAGGATAAAGGGGGAGGGGGCACGAGACATAGGTAGGGGAGGCGTCTAGGAGGGGAGCCAGGGATGGAGGAGGTAGAGAGACCAAGCGCCTCAACAACAAAAGACGAGTGAGGAAAAGGAGTTGAAGAGTTGGGAATAAGACTCTCGAGTTGATAGAGGGCCTGACAGGAGGAGGTGAGTTGGCTCAGCGAAAGTAATGGGTAAGCAAGGATCAGAGGAGGGAATGGGCATTTCAAAGCAGCCCAAGATGGGAATTGGAAAAGGGGGGAGGCCCAAAAGAGGGGATGGGCCAGAGCAAAAAGGAGTTGGGCCCATAAAAGGCAGCCCAGAAGAGGTTGAGGAGGTGTAGAAGGTTTGTGTAACATCAAAAGGGGGGGCAGACTGGGAAGGAAATGGTGGTACCGTGAGAAGGGTATGAACCAGAGGCGACAGGAAGGCTCGAGGTGACTCAGAGGTCAGCGCAGTCCAAAGAGGCAACAAAAGCATGGGGTTTTGCAACGTTGGTGTCGATGTGATCTGAAGGCTCATTCGACAGGCTATCTCCATCACTATCAGATCAAAGAGGGCCAGAAGGGTAAATATGTTATGTCCAGTAGTAAGAGACTGATGGTCTATGGAGTCAGCCGATTTGGGTCTAGCAGAGGGGGAAACTCTTTCCCGAGACGTCAATATGGGCATATGGCTCCTTTTCCGATGATGACGGCGAAGCCTTCTTCCCCGGGGGAGAGGGGAGTGAGAACTAATAGCAACAACATCGAAGTGGGCTAGAGGATTAGGCAAGGGCGAGGAGTTCAGAGGGGCTCTTTCACTAATAGGGCGATCCAGGAGCGCCTTCAATGAGGGTATGCAGAGAGGTCTTCTCGTCAAATTAAAGGGGGATAACCTTCCCTTTGGAGCAATTCTTTTGAGGATGCCAAAAATTTTGTATGAGAGACACTGAAGCAGAATCCATTCATACTCCAACAATTGCTCGAAGGTGAATCCCTCATCATCCATGATGGACACAGAGGGAAGGGGGTTCTCGACCGTAGCTTCCATGCAGATTCTGATGAAGGTGAGACAGTCTATGGTTTTAGTTTGTTGATTAGAGAACAAAGGCTTGCCAATAAGGGAGCCTACTATGCTGAGACCATTGGGACACCAGAATTGCAGAGGCAGATATGGGAGGGCACACCAGATGGAGATGCGCTAAAAATCCACTTTGGCCAGCGAAGTGTAGTTGTCCCATCATCTGAGGAAAATGGGCTTCCTCCCAACTTGCCAAGGACAAGCTTCAAGAGCTATGATCTTGTCCAACTCATCCGAGAAGTTAAAAAACAACAAGCCATTGTCAAGGAGGAACGTAAACACAGAGCCTCGAATTCTCTATTGCTTTATAAGGGAGGCCTTCACAATGTGGAAAGGAGGCGAGCACAAAGGAAATTTCCCACTACACTATTGCGCCATTTGAGAGCTTCAGCCTCGAGCAAAACCGTCAGACAAAGGCCCACAAGTTTGCCAAGGTAGGAGGAAGGTGGGACCAAAAAATGGGGGTGACCTGCAACGGGAAGAGGGGGAGAAGGGGCGGGGGAGGAAGGAGAAGGTAGGTTGGAGGGAGCCGTTGAGACAGCAGAAGACCAAGATTTAGGCGCTGAAGGAGCAGAGAGGGGAAGAGGAGAAGAGGTAGTCAGAAAGGGATCAAGTGGAGAGGGAGAACCGATAGCAGGTTCCGTCGGGGGGACGTCGGACATGGAGGGCTAGGAAGGGCTCCGAGCTTCTCTGATCATGGGGATATTGATAGAGAGCATTTTCTACGTTTTATCTTTAATTTCGGCTACAAGAGGAATTTGGTGTCCCCTCGGGCTTGGTTTGACAGTTTCTAGAAAGCCACGCAAAGTTTGGTACAAACAAAGTCATGCTAATCACACCTTGTTTAATAAACGGAAGGAGGATAAGGTTATTGCTCTAATAGTCTATGCTGATGACAGTCATAATTGGCAATGATGAAACAAAATTCACTGTATCGAAGACTCACTTGGGAGCAGAATTTGAAACCAAGGATCTAGGACCATTCTGAGGTAACATGGACCAATAAGGGTATCTTCATTTCCCAAAGAAAGTATGTTCTATACCTTTTTAGGGAAACCGGGATGCTTGGATGCAAGCCTATAGATTCACCGATTGAATTTAATCATCAACTAAACAATCAGGGAGGTGATCTAGTGGATAAGGAATAATATCAGCGCGTTGTAGGAAGGTTGATATACCTCTCTCATACCATACCTGATGTTACCTATGTTGTGGGAGTTGTAAGCCGGTTTCTACATGACCCAAAGACAGCTCATCTCGAGGTAGTATATCAATTCTAAGGTAATTAAAATTGGATCAAGGAAAAAAAATATTATTCTCAACAATAGTAATCTAAAGTTGGAATCATTTACTGATGCTGATTGGGCAGGCTTTGTTGATGATCGTTGCTCAACCTCAGGATATTGCACATTTCCTTGGAGGTAATCTGGTTACATGGTGAAGTAAGAAGCAGCCTGTCATTTTCAAATCGAGTGCAGAAGCCAAGTACAGAGCAATGGCACAAGGTGTCTATGAACTCATCTGGCTCAAAGTATTATTCTTTGACTTGGGGATAACTCATGAGGAACCTGTCTTTACTGTGACAATAAGGCAACAATTAATATAGCCCACAATCTAGTTCAACACGATAGGACCAAGCACAAATTGATAGACACTTCAGCAAAGAGAAACTTAAGCAAGGCTTGATTAGCATTCCTTTTTTCACCTCAAAAGACCAACTATCTGATGTATTCACTAAGGGACTGACGTCTAAGTCGTTCCATCCTGCTGTATCCCAGTTGGGCATGAAGGACATCTATGCACCAAGTTGAGGGGGAATGTTAATATGTCTAGATTCATTATAGTTTCTAGGTTCATTATGCACATGTTTCTGATGCTAGATAAGTATTGAGTCATCCTTAATTAGCATTCCTTATTTGTAATCACTCTCCATCTATAAATAAAGTAGTGGCCTCTACCATTCGATAAGCCAAAATAATTCTCTGGCATCTTTCTTCTCAACTCTTCCTCTTCTTCTCCACCCTGCATTCTCTTCCTTTGTGTTCTTCCTCTACCCTACTTTCATTCTTCTTCTCCGTCTTTGTCTTCTGCTTCCTCTTCCTTGTTTTTTCTCTTCTTTTTCTAATTGTCCATTGAGCAAGGCACGCCTAGGCATATAACGACCAAATCTCTGGAGCATCCGTTAGCGCTTTGCTGCCTAGGCAATGCCTTATCCTAGATGTTACTTATAGCCAATAGCACTTTGGGCTACCAATAAAGACTTCCAACAATTACATCTGCACATGTGAAAATAAAAATCGTGAAAAGTATATTTTTCCAGTGTTAAAATTAAAAAGAAATCTGATCTCAAAAGTTGATTCCTTCTTGATAAACAAACACAGTTCATAAATTTAATACTAATCAGCCATCATCAGTAACTGAATTTGCATCATCCTTGAGAGTAAAGCTTCCTTACCTTGCAATATTTGCTTACAAAGTGGTCCAGGTGTTACATAAGCATTTGTAGCATAAGCTGTGTGCTGATATTCTTCTTCCTAAAGGAAAAGAGAGAAAATTTTATATCAATCCACAACAGGATGGAGAATAGAATTCTGAAAGATAAATAAGACATGAGAGAACCAAATAAAAGAGTTGGTTGGGGTCCTAAGGTTTCCTATCTCACTTTGTATCTCCATCAGGTTACTCCGAACATAATCAGAGAAGACCTACCCAAGCACCACCTTGTGATCATAAAGGTAAATATCCCATAAAATCACAGGAAATAGTACAAGAAAGAACAAAACTGAAAAAGAAATAACAAAGGTGAAAAGACAAGCACAGTAGGGGTGGGGGGTCCTTCTAAACCAGGGATGCATTAAGCCCAACTAGACAAACAAGTTCGGGTAGCACAACTCAAGGTCAGGTGGAACGATGAGAACAGCAGCCACTGGCAGTTACTCACCAAAACTGCAAAGGGATGGTGCGTACACAAAATGGCGGCTGTTCTTCTTGTTGATCATTATTCTGTAACCCTTATATGCAGGCGGGTTAACAACCAAAAAATGATAGTGTAACGCAAGCGCTTTTTTCCCCCCCTTTGTTTATGTCTTTTTATTGGGGCCCTTTGATCTTAAAGGGCCAAAGCCTACAGGGGAGAGCACTTAGACAATTCACTTTTTTTATAGGGAAGTCTGCTGAGAGGAATTCCTCAGGGCGTATTACGGTTTTTCATCCGAGGGGTGGATCGAAGCGATTGCCCCCCCTTTGTTTATGTCTTTTTATTGGGGCCCTTTGATCTTAAAGGGCCAAAGCCTACAGGGGAGAGCACTTAGACAATTCACTTTTTTTATAGGGAAGTCTGCTGAGAGGAATTCCTCAGGGCGTATTACGGTTTTTCATCCGAGGGGGTGGATCGAAGCGATTGCAGCGAAGAATTGATCTGAAACGAAGCACTTTGTTTATGACCATTGAAGAAAGAATAGAAGATGACCCTAAACGTTCTTCTCGGATAGCGAGACTACAAATCTAATCATCCATGCAAACTGGCTTGTGGTTACTTGGTTACTTACAAAATAAGCAACAGAAAAGTTAAGCCCGCGATCCCTGACCTAATACCTGCAAGAACCTACGGAGAACCCTAAGAGTGACGCCGCCTGGAGCAGCTTGGCTTCACTCCCCCCTCTCCCTCCTTTCTCTTCTTCTCTTGTTCTCTCCCTCTCCCTCTCATCCTCTGCTTCTTCTTCACCTTTTCTCTGAACCTTCTTCTTCGGTCTCCCATGTTCGAGAGGTCATGATCCACCCTAGCTGCCTCCCCATTCTTTCCACTCCCGTCTCGATCCTGATCTAGTGATGGTCTTGCTGGGATCCTCCTGATCCTCCCTGAATAGTTGGCTCCTTCTTCCGCCGGCATTCACTGGGCTGGCCACTGCTCTTTCGAGTTGCTGCTTTGATCGGGTATTGCTTTGTTGCCGTCCATCCACTGCTCTGACCTGCACCTGGAGTGGTTCGTTGGCTCCTCTCCCCCCTTCTGTCTACGATGGTTGGACTTGTAGCTGCTCTTCTCCCCCTGCTCCCGAATGGATCTTTGGCTCCTCTCCCCCCTCTGCCGACGGTCGTTGGGCCTGCACTGATAGAGTGTGCTTTTGAGCCGAGCTGGCAGATCGAACGTTTCTCACGTTTCCTTAATTGAATCGTTTGTCTCGGTGGATTTGGCAAGCTCTTTACATGGCTTCAACCCACAAGGTTGCCATTATGCTTGGCCAACACCACCTCGCCATTACCCTCCGAAAGGCCGTGCCCCCTTATGGCTGTCTCTTCCGCTAGGCCAGCTTCTCTCTTGGCCGTGGCCCTCAGCAAGGCCCGCACCTTGCCGCTGTGCCTGTCTTTCTATCGGAACTCTGATTCACATCTTGACGGCTGGAAGTTGTAGTGATGAGATCTGGTGGTAGGGTTTGGTGGAACCCTACTTCCATTTTCCCTTGTTTGCCCTTCCTCCTTTGGGCTTCTGGATTCTTGTTCAGCCCATGTGGGCTTTTGAATTTTAAGTTGTTGGGCTTCTGGCTCCTGTATTTGCCCATGTGGGCTTTAGCTATATTAGACATGACACAAATGACGTCTTCCACTTCTCAAGCCCATTGGGCCTTGATGGCTGTCTTTTATGGACTTTTGTTTCCATTATAGGGCTTGTAATCTCCCTTAGGGGTTATATTTTCCCTACCCCTCTTTTAATGCATATATTAATCACCCAAAAAAAAAGCAATAGAAAAGTGGCAAACAAAAGATCGGACCAAAACTGCACTTGTCCCAAACCTAAACATAAACACAGGAAATTTGCTATATGGTGATGGCTACCAGTACTTAGGATCTTATGGATTTCCTTCTAGTTAGTTCTAACAGACAACAGCACGAAAACTGCTGCACAGACAAAACTAAGCTAAGAACTCGCAACTTGTCTTACTAAACTCCCAAGTCCCTTGCTGGTTTTAAAGGAATTGGTACAAAAGACTGCAAATATGACATGTTACACTAAGAAGAGAATAAAAATTTTCCTTGACAAGAATTACCACACGTTCATTAGCTCTGAGAAATAAGACATGGATTTTCTACTGCCTCTCTCTCTCTCTCTCTCTCTCGGTTTCCTTTCCCTTGCGCCTCACCTTTTTATCTTAGAGGGGTTCTCTCCCTCACCTCTTTTGGTTCCCTCAGGGTTTTCCCCTCAGTGGTGAATCTCTTCCCACTAGAGGCCTTCTCCTTTTTTGGAACCCAAACTTTTACTCAGATCCATTTGACGAACTAGATCTGGATGATTGAAGAATTAGAATATAAAGATTGAAAGAGAACAAGGGATAAAGGATGAAAGGAGAAGAGAAAGAGGAAGAAGAAAAATAGAAGAGATGCTGGTAGAATGTTGAGAGTAGAGAAAAGATTATCTACCACATATTATTACTTCACTAACAAGATGTAAGGTGTTACATAACAATAAGAGAGGAGAATATGATGAACTTGTTCCTGAAGTACCCTTATTACATAAACTCTAACACTCCCCCTCAAGATGGAGAAAAATAATCATGCATTCCTAGGCCCTAGCTTGCATACAAGGGTACTAAACTAGTGACAGATGAGCCCTTTGGTGAAGATGTTTGCCAACTGATCATTTGTCTTCACAAAAGGAGTGCAAATGTAACCAGAATCTATCTTCTCCTTGATGAAGTGTTGGCCCACTTCAATGTGCTTTGTCTTGTCATGATGCACCAAATTGTGACCAATGCTTATAGCTTCCTTTTTGTCATAGTAGAACCGCATAGGCCCTTCAATGTCAAAGCCCAACTCCTAAACTAACCGTCCCAACTATATAAATTCACAAACTACATGAGTCACTGCCCTAAATTCTACCTTTGCACTTGACCTAGCCACAACAAGCTGTTTTTTTCTCCTTCATGTGACCAAATTGCCACCGACAAATATGAATACTGATGTAGACCATTTGTCAAAGATGAATCCAGTCCAATCAGCATCCGTGTAGTCTTCTATTCTAAAGTGGATGTTCTTGGCATACAATAGTCCTTTCCCTAGAGAGGACTTCAAGTATCTGAGGATGCGGTATACAACACCCAAGTGCCCACTGTTGGGAGCACGCATAAACTGGCTCACCACTCCTACTGCATAAGTAATATTTGGGCGAGTCAAAGACAGATAGATAAGCTTCCCCACTAGTCTCTGGTATTTTCCTGCATCAAGGGAATGACCACTATCTTCTCCTAATCTATGATAATGTTCAATAAGACAATTTGTAGGTTTGCAGCCCAACATTCCTGTTTCTTTCAACAGGTCCAGCACAAACTTTCGTTGACATATGTTTATCCCCTTCTTAGAACTTGATACTTTAATTCCCAAGAAATACTTCAAGTGTCCAAGGTCTTTGATTTCAATCTATTTGGCCAATTAGGTCTTTAGCCTAACTATCTCAACTCTATCTTCGGTCACTCCATTCTCATCAACATAGACAATTAGCGTTGTAATAGTACCATTACCTCATCGGTAAATAAGAAGTGGTCTGCTTGACTCTGGGAATACCCATTCTTTAGAATAACTTACCTAAACGTCTCAAACCAAGCATTTGGGGACTGTTTGAGACCAGACAAAGCCTTCTTGAGAAGACACACCTTCCCTTTATCTGAAAGAAACTTGAAGCCAGGTGGAGGTTGCATGTACACTTCCTCCTAGTCAGTATAGAGGAAGGCATTCTTCAAATCTAGCTGATATAGATGCCAATCTTTATTTGTGCCAAAGATAGGATAACCTTTATAGAATTATGCTTAGCCACAGGAGCAAATGTCTCCTGATAGTCAATTCCGTATACTTGACTGTACCCTTTGGCCAACAATCTTTCCTCGAATCTCTCAATAGCACCATTTGATTGGTACCTGATTGTGTAAACCCATCTACATCCAATAGGAACTCTCCCCCTCGAGAGATCAACCAATTTCTAGGTATAGTTCTTCTCAAAGAGCCATCATTTCTTCAGACATGGCTTGCTCCCACTTTAGGTCTAACATGGCCTCAGTGATATTCTTGGGGATGGAAACAGAGGAGAGGGAAACTGTAAAAGCAACACTTGGAGAGTACCATAGGAAAGAAACCAGGCTATAGGATTAGTACAAATTCTCTTTCCCTTTCTACTAGTAATTGTAAGGTCTAACTCAGAAGGGAGAGGAGGAATGTTACCTGACTAAGGAAGGTGAATCTCATAATTTGGATGCAAAGAGGACTCTTGGTAGGTCTTTTTTTCCCTTTCTCTTGTACACAAGTAACTCTTTCTCCTTACCAGAACCATCACCCGAATGATCACAAGTATTAACAACGTACATCTCTTTGCGTTTCCCAACGTCAACCATAAAAGGAGAAATACGCAAGGGAGGAAGAAATGGAATGACATCAGTAGCCTTTTCACTTCCATTAGTCTCCCCCTGAAGAGGATGCAGATGGGAAGCAAAGAAAGGCACAGACTTAAAGAATGTCACATCTTTTGAGAGAAGCTGCCTTTAGGAAGAAGGTGGCCTTGTAGCCTTTGGTAGTGGAAGAATACCCAAGGAAGAGGCATTTGAAGGCCTTAGGATCAAGTTTGGTGCGAGAGGATTTATTGATATGCACATAATAAGCACAACCAAACACCCTAGGAGGGAGAGAAAAAGCAGAAGCCTAAGGATATAAGAATTGAAAAGGACTTTTTGAACCAAGGAGTTTGGTGGGCATGCGGTTAATGAGTAAAGCCATATAAGAACAACCTGAACCAAAAGGTTATAGGAACATTCATGCCAAAGAAGAGGCTTTGACCAACTTCTAACGAATGTCAGTTTTTCCTCTGAGCTACCCCATTCTGTTGGGGTGTATCAACACAAGCAAGCTGATGGATAATACCATTATCAGTGAAAAAGTCATAAAGGCCACTATACATGTACTCCCCCCCTTCATCAGACCGAATAATTTTTAATAAAGGTTTTGAACTGGGTATAAACCATCTGATAAAAGTTTTTAAAGGCATCATGAACATCACTCTTATTCATAAGAACAGTCCAAGCACTACGAGAAAACTCAGAAAATGAAACTCAGTAATGATGGCCAAACAAGGAGGTGGTAGGACAAGGTCCCCAAAATCAGTATACACAATATGAAAGGGAATAGCAGATCTATTACCATGACAAGGATAAGACGAACACCAATGTTTCGAAAACGTAATTGTTTCACAATAAAATAAATGAGGTAATTGTTTCCTTATAACAACAAAAGAAGGATGTCCCAAATGTTGATGCCAAAGCATCATAGAGTCCACAAAACTACTATCACTATGGCCACATGCATAAGACTGTGGTACAGTCAAAAAGATAATTACGGCTCAAGGCGGTAGAGTTTGCTCTCTGCAAGTTTATTGCCAATAATCCTCTTTGCCACCAAATCCTGAAGAAGACAATAATAAGGAAAAAAATGTAATACAAATTCAAGGATTTAGTTAAAGTGCTTATAGACAAGATTCAGGGTAAGGTTGGGAACATGAAGAATGAAATTAAGTGGAATGGAAGAGGTAATGAGAATACTTCATTTACTAGGCATAGAGGAGAGGGTACCATCAGCCACCCGAACCTTATCCTTACCAGAACAAATAGAGTAAGAATCATAATAGTGGGACGTACCCGTCATATGGTTAATGGCACCATAGTTAGTGAACCACGATGGAGCTGTGGAAGGTGCGGGGTGGAGACATGCATAGCGGAAGCTGAAGCATCTAGAACGATTTGTGAGGTAGATGGGTGATTGAGCTAAGACATAAGTCTACGAAGGAAATATCATCCCTAGAGAGTGAGCTAGTATCTGCCTGTGGGTGTCCCTGAGAATCAATCTCTGACGTTATAGTATGCATGGTTCAAGATCACGACGAGATCTCGCTAATATTTCGTTTTTTCAAAAAGGCGAGACGAGATGAATGGCGAGATACAAATTGTACAAGAACTAGACCGAAATCTCGAGATCTCGCCAGATCTTGCCAAATCTCGCTAAATCTCACCAATATCTGGCCTCTCTACTTTTTTGAATAAAACACACCAAGGAGCAAGGATTTTGGTGCTTTTGCTTGACGATCTCCAGTCCTACACTCATTGAAGCTTAAAGAGTAGAGAATATTACCTCCTCATCCACATTTGGAGTTACTTTTCCTATATATGATGTCTTTTAAATTCTTATGATTATGTTGTGTCGTGTTTATTGTGGAATAGAGCATACTAGCCTAAGGTCCGAAGAGTTGGAGACTACTTACATAGGGTACGACGTCAAAGTACAATTTTAGGTTTGATTTTAAAAAACTGATGTTTCCATTGTGTTTAAAAGGCCAAAAATAGGGTAATACCAACTTTCAAGGGGCCAAAACACTACTTACATAGGGTACATTATCAAAGTACCATTTTGAGTTTGTTTTTTACAAAATTGATGCTTCCATTGTGTTTAGAATAGCTAAAATAGGGTATACACAGTTTCAGGGCCTACAAAGGCCATATGCCCACGGAGATCAACCAGTGAGATGACCGCCCAAAAAATACAAAAAATACAAGATCTCGACAAGATCTTGCCAGATCTCATTTTTTTGGGATAACGAGATTGCTGACGAGATCGAGTTTTAAAACCTTGGTAGCATGGGTTGTAGATCCTCCTCTGTGGCCACCACCTATGCCAGTATTTCCACCACGTGTGACAAAAGGACTACCATAAAGTATTCAACACCTCTCTCAAGTGTGCCTAGGTTTGCCACAATGATCACTCTGGAGTCTATCTCTGTCAAATCCATAGAATAGTCCTTGGCCCCTGGCCCTCTGCCGCCACCCCGCCATTCTTTGTGGGTAGTGGAAGAAAGAGCAGATCGCTCAAGTGAAGGAGTAGAATCCATGGCACCTCTCCAAGTTTCCTTACTCTACAGATAGCTATACACATCATTAAGGGATGGAAGAGGTGACTGGCATAAGATTTGTATCCAGATGGGCTCATACTCCGTGTTCAAACCACCAAGCAAGATAAAAGCACCCTCCTTTTCAAGCGTTCAGTAAACCTTAGCTTCATCTTCGGGATTAAAAAGTTGAAGGTCCCTACAATGATCATACTCTTCTTAGAAACCAATAACACTATTATAATACTCATAAATTGTCATTTTCCCTCGCTTCAGTGTAATGACTTTCGGGAAGATCTTATAAACCATAGAAGAGTCATCCACTCTATCAGAAGTCCTGGAAACACTATCTTAAATATCCTTCGCAGTCTCATTTCTCATAAATCTCCTCCCAATCTCAGGTTTTATAGAGAAGATCAGCTAAGTCATAACAATGGAGTTCTCAATCTCCCATTTTGAATACATTGGGCTATTAAGATTTAGTGCTCGAATAATACCTATAATATACCCTATCTTTCCCTTACTCTGCATGGAAAACTACACAGAATGTGCCCAGTCCAAGTAATTTGTATTATCAACTTTATAATGGAAATCTAGGTATTTGGGTTCTCAAAGGCCATCTGAGTAGGAGGGGTAGTGGGGCACTACTTGAAGCATTTGCTGGAAATTCTGCAGTTGCACTGAGCTAAGACGTGATGTGGAAGCGCACTAAAAAAGTAGGGATAACACCCAAAGCCAAGTGGGGAGCAAACTCTACCCAAATAATTTGTTCCCGAACTTATAAGAAACATTCCAACAAGCAAACCAAGCATATAAATCAAAGAAATTCACCATAACCACATTCTTCAATGTGTAGCATCACAACATAAGGGCCGAAGAGGCTCAAACATCATAGCTTACAAACACATGGCATTCGGAAGCATCACTTACAAAAAAAAAAAAAAAAGACCCAAAACAGAGCTATTGGCACCATATAATCCAAGGGAAAAAGAGTTGTGGACAACTTGAGGGAGCACAATGCAAGGCCAAGAGTGGGTAATAATACACCCTAGGGCGATCCCAAGAGGCTTGGTTCCAGCTCCAAAATTGGCCAGATGAGAGAGAGAGAAAAAAAAAACAAAGGCTAGCGGTAATGCTGCCTAGGTCTGGGTTTGCTTGATGCAAGCTCCAAGTGCCTCTCTTTTAAAAGGAAAACTACCTGAGTGTTTCCGGGCATCCTTTCGTGCCTACCTCATAATTTCTTCAATCCTTTCACATAGAATGTTACACCCGTGCCCTAATCTGGTTAAATTTGAATTTTTGTGGTAGGTCTCATGCCTGATGTCATCAGCAGCAACACCTTTTGAATCACGGCAATTTATTGTCGTAAGGGATGACCCTACTTGCCCATGCATTTCTTGCCTGTCACACTGGAGGGGATTCAAACCTTCCAACCCTAAGTGGTAAGTGACCTAGTACCTCCCCACTTAAGTCCCCGCATAGTGCAAATTGCCGAGAAGACCTTGTACACATCCTAGGGAAACCCCCTACTACATGACCAAAGGTGGACAGAAGGATATCAAAGTACAACACTGAAATGGCCACCAGAAATAGACCCTGAATCCAGTGACCTCAATTCGGTAGCACTTGCTGTGCTGAAATGGCTTCGATGCACGTGGGTCCTACTACTCGCATAGTGGCCAGCTCTGACTAACCTCCCACACTACTTTGCACCCTTCCCCATGACTCGTACACTATATAAGTCTAAGGAGGTGGGCCCACATCTCCCGATCGGTGACTTAGCCCTTTGATCTCTAAATATCCTTACTACAAGCTTAGCCCATTTATCTCTAAACATCCTTCCACTGAAGCTTGCAAGGAACTGCTGAAAAATATTTGCATTTTTTTATTTTTATATTGTTTAAGCACCATGATACTATTTTGGTTTCCATGTATCTATGGTGATGGTTTACATTTTTTTCCTTTAATTTCACATTAAATTATATGAAAAGCAATTAGAGAATAGAGCTTCCAAGAATCTATTCGCAACCTATTCCACATTTTATCCCATGGTCCTTTCATTTATTTACTTCTTTTTTCGTCATACTCTTTCTACCTCTTATTTATAATTTCTTCTTTTCCTTCATTTTGTGCAGTACTACACTATGACAACCATGGTTTAAGAACTCGGCAAGAGCTCACTAGTATTTCGCTATTTGAAATGACGAGACGAGACGCGATGAGAGGCAATATATAAAATGTACAATATCTCGGTCGAGATCTCAGTGAATCACTCGGTCTCGACTCGACTCGACCCGAGACCAAATCACATGGGATATATACATAATTTCGACCCTCAACTCAACCCTACTCGACATAACTCGACATCTCTCGCCTATCTCACCCTGATGTTAAGAAAACATGAGCTTTTGGTTGTTTTTATTGCCAAGTTTCTCCTCTATAATGTAGATAAACAACTTCAACACTTAGATATTAGAGATTATCACTTCATCATCAACTTTTGGAGATCCTTTCCTTCTCAAGAATAGTTTTAGATAAAAACTTCACAAAACCATTTTTTTCATAGAAACATGGTCAATAGTTGTTTGCTTTTATTATGGAATAGCCTAGGGTGAAGGGTCCGAAGACTACTTGCATAGGGTACAAAATCAAAGTACTATTTTGGGTTTGATTTAAAAAAAAAAAAAAACTGATGTCTCCACTGTGTTTAGAAGGCCTAAAATAGGGTAAACGTGCAACCACTAATCCTCAAATCCTGCTGGCCCTCCAGCAAAAGATTTCTCCCCTTAAGCAAAGAATGGATCTAGGTTGATATGACATTTGGTGGATCCCCCATTACGACACTGTGGGCAAGCTCGCCTTCTGCGCAACCATTAACCACCTTTGAATGGAGCAAAACCTCCGTAGATGGACTTCCAACTCCCGTTCTTTCCATAAGATTTGGAACCCCATCTACTTCAATGTGAGCTCCAAGCTTGGCTGCCTCCGTCATCGTCCTGTTAATGACACCCCTAGGAACAAGCTCATTGTTGTCTCCTGGGGTCCCCTCCTTTCCAGCATCTCCCCCCTAGGCCCATTTTGATGTATCCCCCCTCATAGATCTTATAGTCTGGCCTTGTGCCTGGTTTTCATTTGGTTCGTTTTTGCCATGTATCTTCCCCTTGCATATTCTTCCCCTCCTTGGTAATGAATTTATTTATTTATCCAAAAAAAAAGGGTAAATGACAAGTTTCAGGGGCTACAAAGACCTTATGGCCACGAAGACCAATCACCTAGTCCACTGGGAAAAAAATACAAGATCTCAACAAGATCTCTCTATTTTTGTTTAGCGAGGCTAGAGGCAAGATCAAAATCTTTTCTGTCCTAGTGTAACCAAAGTTACACACCATATACTCTGTCTTCCTTTTACTTATCTTAAAACCTTTTATTTCAAAGTTAATCCCCAACTCCAACTTTGCGCGTTAATCCCTTCTTTTGTCTCATCCACCAAAACAATATCATTCATAGTTGTCAAGGTGATAAGGAGACCCAAGGCGGTGGAGGGTGCCTAAGCGCTTAGGCAAGCAAGGTACTAAAGTGTTATCTTTTATTTTCCTTCTTTTCTAACATTATTTAGTATGCTAAATATACCTTATACCATCAAAAATCAACATTTAGCCACCTCAAGTCATCAAAGATCAACATTAAGCCATATCAAGTCATCAAAATCCTAATGGACTCACATTAAAATTCTCTCCTAATTGTTTTGTTCTTTGATAATGGAGTTACAGATCAGTGGAGATGAAACATGCAGTTTTATGCTAAATGTTAACAAAGCAAAGGAGACAAAAGATTTGTTATATTCCGCATTGTGAGTTTGTAACAAATTAGAACCGATAGGGGAATGAAGCCACCTTCTTGACCTCCGGCATATGGCCGATACTATGGCCGGGGTGCCCCCCTTGCCAGGAAACTCTTCCCCCACCATCCCTACTAATTCCTCTTCCCCCCTCCCGTCTCCTTCCCCCTTCCTCCCCCCTCCTCCTTTGGGAGTTCCATGAAACTCTCACTTCAAGGCCTTGCTTTCAGCCCTTGTCAAGAGACTCCCTTTGCATTTTGTCCCTCCTGTTCACCAAGATGGTTCCCGTGTTGCTATCTGTCCCAAGGGTCTCCTTGACTCTGAGGCTTCCAGGCGGAACAACTCTCTTCTGGGACAATTTCTGGGGAAAAGACCACCCTTCTATATAGTGAAGCTTTCCCTCTTGAAGGAATGGTGGCCAGTTTGAACTGTTGATGCTTCCTTCTGGACCATGGATTCTTCTTGTTCAGTTTCTCTGATGAGTATGATCACCTAAGATGTCTCGAAGGAGGGCCATGGCTAGTCGGACGATCCCCCATCTTCCTCAGGCCTTGCCACCGCCAGTTGCCACTCAGTCGTGAAAACTTCTCCACCATTCCAATATGGATCTCCCTCCCTGGGCTACCATTACATTTCTGGTGTGCTGATGGTTTGAGTGCTATAGGATCAGTCCTGGGTACTCATATGCTCTGATGCTCAAACGAACAAAAAAGATAGCCTCGCATATGCCAGCATCTGCATTTAGGTGGATGCAACTGCAGTGCTTCCTCAATCCATATCCATTCAGGATGGAGACGATTTTGCTTTCTACCACCAGGTCTTATATGATTGGAAACCCCCCAGTGTATTGTTTATAGTGTTTGGCCACGACACTAACTCCTGCCCTCAGAAGCCGCCTCCCTTAGAAAGAGATGATGCCTTGCATACGGAGCTGGTGGAATCTGTTCGCTTACGAGATCGATCCAGAATGTCTCAGACAGGTTCTAGACCTACTTATCGCCCTATGGTCAGAGGTTGAGGAAGAAGAGGTCACGCTCGTGACTGGAACCCTTCTAGAGCCACCGCTGCAACTCTTGCCGAGCATCTCTCCGTTAAACCTCTGGTCCAGGATAGGGGTTTAATCGCTGGTCAAAACAGATTTGCTATTTTGGCCAAAGCGTCTGGGTGCCTCGAAGAACCAACCTTGACTGGTGAAGGTGATGTTGACATGCGAGCACACTCCCATGTCGGATGTGCTTCGGACCGCGATCTCCTCAGACTTCCTGCTCTTCCGATGATGATGTGGATCGATCTTCTAGCTCAGATTCCGATGAGAGCTCCTCGGACATAGATGGTGACAACTCCAGCTCTGGATCTCCCACTTCGAAGTCCTCTCTGTCAAGGTCACCATCGCCGCCTTCTCCTTTGAGGAGAGATCTCCCTCCAATCTCTCAGGCAAGAAAGGAGGATTCTGCCCCCCCTTTTATGTTCAGCTTTGACACGTCAAACTTTCAGAAGAGCCTCGTCCCCCCTCAACATTGACTCCCCTCCTGATTGGCCGCCTTCTCTAGAGCCTGCAGATCTGACCAGGCCCATAACCTCATTTGTTACCTCCAAGCCCATCCCCTCCAGTCTCGGGGAGGCCCACATCCAGGTCAGCCAACCATCGAATCTGGCCCCTCCGCCCCTTGAGCCTTTGCCCCAGGCCCAGGCCCAGGCCCAGGATAAGCCCCTGACCCAGCACACTTCCTTTGCTCCTTCGAACCCATCCAACTCGGGCTTGGATCTAGATCCTCCAACCCATCCTGTGAACCAGTCTGGTTCTTCTCCTTCACCCGACTGCCTCATGGTTCATCCCAAGCCTAAGAAAAAGTCCCATCGTCCTTCTGCCTCCAAGAACATTGCCCTGCACACTGACCCTGGCTGCAACGTCCCGCAAGCTTGTCCCTCCGCCACTCCTCATCCTTATCAGAGGAGAAGCAAGTCCCGTCCATCGGTGGAAGCCCGTGTCACCCCTGTGGTGCAGTTGTCGCCCCCTTCCAATTGTTCCTAATGTCCCAAGGACTAATGTGGAATTCCAGGGGCCTGAACTCCCCTTCTAAGCATGCCGCTGTGAGATCCCTTATAAGAGAATTGAGATCCTCTTTTTGCATTTAGTTGGAAACTCGTGTCAAGGATTCCTCCATGGCCAGATTTGGCTCCTTTAGTGCCCCTGGTTGGCTCTTCCACACCAACCACTCTTCCCACCCCAACAGGCGTATCTATTTCTTATGGGACAAAGCCCAGCTGAATGTCTCCCTCCTTTCTTCCACCTCCCAATAGCTCCATCTTTCTATTTCGGACCCTGTTAATATAAAGGTTTCAGAAGGCAATGATATGTCTGTTCCTAGTAGATCTGGGGACAGGCCTATGGTTGAGGGACTGTATTTTGGAGGTAACATCAAAGTAAATGGCTTTCCAAATCTTGTCCAAGGAGCGGGAGTTGGAAGACCATCTACAGATGTTTCGCTCCATCCAAATATGGTTGATGGTAGCAGAAAAAGCAAGCTTCCTAATAGTGTCACAAATGAAAGATCCCGAAAAAATCATATCAATCCAAATCCATTCTCTATCAAAAGGAACAATAGGTCTGGTTGATGGCCAACATTTGGAGATGACCAATTTCTAGATGGAAGAAACGGGGCAAGAGAAGAAGAGATGAGGGATATCCTCAGTACCTTGAGGGCAAAGGCAATAGGAGGGGGGAACAGGAATATGGCAGTGAATGAGGAAGGCTTAGGTTGGGAGACAGTTGGAGAGACATCACCAAAAATAAGGCTATGACGGGGGATGTAGCCTTTGAACCAAACAAGGTGACGCCAAGGAATCACAGGACCAGAGGATCTAACAAAGGACCAAGCCGAGGCAGAAGAGAAAATCCCATTGGATGAGTGAATCCAGATGCATTTATCTTCCCTACCTTGATGGCTAGGAGGGAGAGGAGGGATAGAGGACCAGAGGTCATGAAGGGGAGGAGTAGGAGGGAACCAGCCAAGAGGGGACATGATACAGGAAACTGTAGCAAACTTGGATATACCAGAGGAGTAGATGGTTCTGGGGGAACCAGGGAGGCGAGGATACCAGCCGTGCTAAGGGTCCATCCATAAGGAGTTAGCTTGGCTATTACCTATGCAAAAGGAAATGGCATTGAGAGCCAAAGGTCTGAGAGAGAATTTTCCTCAAGATCCAAGAACCATCCAGAGTGACTAGGGCAGTCTAGAGGGAGTGGTGCTTAAGAAGGTATGAGTGAATCCAGTCAACCCAGATGCCCTTTTGCTTAGACACGATTTCCCAAATGAGCTTAAGAATACCCGCAAAATTGACATCTTTTATTCGCCTAATGCTAAGACCACCTTCGGCTTTGGAGAAGGTAGACTTTGCCCCAGCTGAGAGGGTGGAGAAACCTGGAGGTATCTGCACCTTTCCGAAGAAAGGAGCAAAAGATTCCTTCAATGGTCTTGGTAGTGACATCCGGAAGGGAGACGACACCATACCAATATAGATATATGGATTGGAGCACCGAACGAATGAGGGTTACGCGACCATATAGGAGAGCAGCTTACCTTTCTAGAGCTGAAGCTTCTTTCTTAAGAGGTCCAGCATGGGGGAGCAATGATGGGAGGAGAGCCTGGAGGAGATGAGAGGGAGACCCAGGTACTTAACAGGCAGGGAACCCAAGGAGAATCAAGTGATGCCAAGAAGAAGATCCTAAGAGTTAGGGGAGACCCCTAGGAGGAAAAGGCTAGATTTAAGCAGATTAATGCAGAGGCCAGGAAGATTCTCAAAGGATCTAAGAGATTCCATAATGGTGGAAATGGAGAGGGGGTTAGCTTTGGAGAAGATCATGATGTCATCAACAAAGGCAAGATGGGTGAGAATATGGGATTTGCATTTGGGGATACGAGAGATAAGGAGGAGGTCGTGGCAAATTGGATGGATCTAGATAGGACTTCCAAGGAAAGGGATAAGAGAAAGGGAAAAAGAGGGCATCCTTGCCTGATTCCTCTACCAGGGAGAAATAGCTAGCATGGCTACCATTGACAAGAACAAAGAACATGGGAGAAGAAATACAACAGTGGATCCAGTGAATGAAGGATGGGGGAAAAGACATGGTGAGAAGAACTTTAGAAATGAAGTCCCAGCTCAAGGTGTCAAACGCCTTATAAATGTTAATTTTGAGAAGAGTAGCAGAGGAATGAGATTTACGGTCAAAACCACAGATGATCTCATAATAGAGCATGATATTATCATCAATGCTCCTACTCGTGATGAAAGCGAATTGGTTAGGGCTGACAAGGATGTCAATAACATTTTGAATTCTGTTGGAGAGAATCTTGGCAATAAATTTATAGAGCAGATTACAGAGAGATTGGCCTGAAGTCATTTATGGAGACCGCCCCCTCCTTTTTGGGAGAGATAGATGAAGGTATGGTTGACACCACTACTCTAGTTGGGATTGAGGAAGAAACTCCGGACAACATAGATAAGATCATAATGAACAATGTTCCAACAAGAAGAGAAGAATCCCATATTGAAACCATCTGGGCCAGGGGCTTTATTAGCCTTATGAGAGAGAATGGCCGACAGGATTTCCTCGTCAAAAGGAATAGACTGAAGCCTAGGGAGATGGTCATTTGGGACAAATTTATTGAGAAGGTGAGGGATGGGGGGCGGGGACGCCAAAGGAGGAGGAAGGAAAATACCTTGGAAGTGAGAAACAGCTTCAGCTTTAATGCCCTCCGGGTTGAGGATCTCAATGCCAGAGGAGGAGATGAGCTTGGGGATGGAGTTCACATTGTTTCGAGCCTTGAGGGACCTGTGAAAGTAAGCAATGTTAAGAGTCTCCAAGGTCTAGCCATTTGATGCGAGCATTCTGACGGAGAAAGCTCTCCCTTGGGCAAGAAGGAGGGAAAGCTCTAAAGTCGTGGACTTTTCCTCAACTGCGAGGGTGGGGTTAAGGAGATCAGCCTGGATTCTGGCTTGGATGGAGAGGAGCCTATCACGGCAGGAGGAGACACGGGAAGAGAAATTGCCAAAAGTGGAAGAATTCCAGAGCTTGAGAGAGGCTTTGCATTCTTGAGCTTTTTGGCAAGGGCAAGGAGGGGAGAAAGGGAAGGGTTGACGGGAATGTTCCAAGCATCTCTCACTAAAGGGAGGAAATCCGGGTGAGAAACCCACATATCAAAGAACTTAAAGGGCTTGGGACCGAAGGAGCCGAAGGAAAGGACATGGATGGAGATTGGGTTGTGATCGGAAATCCCCGTGAGCTCAAAGCAAGCGTGGGCGAAGGGGAAGGAGTCAAGCCTGGCTTCATTGACCAGAGCTCTATCCAGCTTACAAGCCACGCGGAGATTTCTAGATCTTCTGTTGTGCCAAGAGAGCTTAACTCCCAACCATCTGAGATCATTAAGCTAAGGTCGTCAATACAGTCATTAAAAGAGTCAACTGCATGATGGTCAATGGGATTTCCCCCATGCTTATCCTGACTGAACCGGATGACATAAAAATCACCCACAATGCCCCAAGGACTAGAACCTGTGGAGTGACTAAAGGAGCAGAGATCAGCCCAAAGGGGTATCCTGCGGGGGACAAGGTTATGGGTATAAATGATAGAGTAGATGTGGGCTCCAAAGGGGTGAGAGATGGAGAGGTGAATGGCTTGGAGGAGAGGGCAGTGATGATGAGAGAGTTGGGATCCCAAAGGACCCCGATTCTGCCGTTGGGGCTATGGAGACAATTAGAGATGTGAGACCAGGACGAGGCGATGGAGGAGATGATACGTGGGGGAATTTGCTTCAAGAACTCTCGTTTCAAGAAGGCAATAAAGGTTGGAGAGGGAGGAACTAATGCAGGATCTAATGTCAGCTTGTTTAACTGAGGAGTTAAGTCCTCGAACATTCCAAATGGTCCAAGGGATCGTTAGGCTTAAAGAATTGGGCAGCAAATGCTCTCAAGAGCAGGGAGGAATTGTGGAAGCGGAAGGAGTGCTTCGGGGAGTGGTTCGACAGTGTACCCAATGACAAGAGAGGTGATTGGATTAGGATTGACTTTGAGCCTGAAGGCCGGCTTAGCAGAGAAGGAGGTGGGTTTTTTCTTCTTTTTGGAAGGCTTCGCCAAGGGAGGAGGGGTAGGGGGAGTGGCTCCAGTTGAGACAAAGGTATAGGATAAGGAGGGCGATGCAAGGTGATGGGGAGGGTGATCTACAGTACAACTAGCAGTAACAATTCCAGAAGCAGGCAGAGCAATTCCAATTTAGCCTTCTGTAGCAGCAATCAATTCAGTCGTGGCGGCCAAAAGGGCAGAGATGACCGAGAGAGCAGCCATTGTCGTTAATTGGAGATTCCTGGAAGGATCATGAGGGTCCAGTTGGAGGGCAGCGGCGGTGGCGAGGCCAAGGCCACAGAGTAGCAAGGAGCCCAACTGAGGCGACGGGCACATGTCTTTCGAGGGGACCATGAGGGTCCAACGGAGCATCTGAGGTGGCGGAAATGAGGATGGGGGCCTTCCAAGACCAGAGAATCATTGATGGCGGGGGGGCCTTCCAAGGCCAGATCAACAATGAGGGTAGGTAAGTCCATCGAGACCAAGGCTCCAAGAAGGGCAGTTGAGGAGCCGAAGGAGCAATGGTCGTCGGGGGAGGGATACTACTAGCAGAGACGTAGGGGAGAGAGCCATCATGGTTTAGAGGAGCATCAACGACAAGGAGCAAAGGAGCAGTGGCAACCGCGACAGGGCCTTCCAAGGCCAGAGCAATAGAGGGGGTAGGGGAGACCAACAATACCAGGGAACCATAAGGGGCAATCGTGGAACCTGAAGGAGGAGCAGCAGACATCTGGGGAGGGAGAAAGCTAGCAGCACATAGGAGAGAGCCATCATGGTTCGGGGGACAGGTGACGGGAGAGGGAGGAGGCGGGTTCGGGCTTAGAGGTGGAGCGGATGGTGGAGGTAAGTTAGGAACGGAGTTGGAATCCAGGTCAGGCGAGGCGGTCGGAGGGGGATAAAAGGGGTTGGATGGGTTATATAAGTTTCCCAGGTAAAGAGGGTGGTCTTTGGGGAATTTAGAAAAGGCGTTAAGGAGTTGGACAGGCAAAAATTGGTTCAAAGGATAAAAGGAAGAAGCCGGTTCAAGATGGTTTAAAGGAGGTTGTAAATCTCCAAAAGGGGCAAGAGTGGTATGAGGAGCGCTAGTCGAGGTAAGGGGTTTAGCAAGGGAGACGAAAGCATTGGGGAGAGGAAGGATGAACAAAAAATCTCCAATTGATGAATTGTGCAAAGCAGATAAAAATCTCTAATCTCCCCCTCATGGCAACAAGGCTGAACAAACAATATCCAATTACCATGGCATGCCAATACTAGTGCCAAAAACACTGTCAATCCCAAAGATGTGATTTTGAGCCCAGCAAAGCAATAAAACGGCACATGTATATGCCTAATGGCGATTCCATAATTACTTCATGCAATCCCAAATTGATGCGGAACCTAATAAAAGAAGGAATATCACCATCATCTTCAACCTTGTGCTCAAACAGAAAGCGGAAGGCACCACTGCTTCAAGACCTATAACTCCATCGATAGGCTGTTGTCAGTCTTGCGATTTTCAGGGTAAGTCAATATTGAAGATACCTATCAATTGCACATAATCTCTAGCCCAAGCATTAATCCAAGAGACGTATTTGATATCTGAAACTGAACCCAGTGCTGGACTCGACTTGGGAATCTGTATTCCAAGGTTTGAGCAGAGATTTCACAGGTAGGGTCGCCTTGAAGGTTGAGAACCCTCGACCAGAGTTTCAGTCCAAGCAGATCAGTAGTGAGGGAAATCGACCCTCTTGATTAGAGATGTAATCACCACCCAGAAACATAGTATTTCTAGGTCCATGGAGGGATTGCAGCAGCAGCAATCGATTTCCTCAAGTAGAGAGTCCAATGAGACCACAATAGCAACATCCGATGGCAGAAAAACCTAGCAGTAGGTCTGAGGTCGCAATAAACTTCCTCAATCAATCAGTTTAATCAGAGGGGAGATATAGCAGCAGTAAAACGATGGATGAAACAAACCCAAACAATAGCATAATCGATTTCAAAGATGAACAGTACCAGAATTCTTTTTTTTTTTTTTTTTTTGGCAACAATAATCGAACACAGGTTATCCTATTATTTATTTTCTTCTTCTTCTTCTTCTTCTTCTTCTTCATGGCTCTGATACCATATAGATATTAAGAATCAAAATCAAAGAGGAGGAAAGAAGAGAAAGACAAAGGAATTGGGGAGTAAGGCTTGTGCGATTGATTGTTCGATGAATCACAATCTACCGCCAGCCACTCTTTATATTAATTACGAAATAATTGCATACTTTGCGTAGTAGGACTCTAAAGCCTAATCATAACAAGGAACTTACTTAGACTAGGAAACTAACTCTTCCTAACTCACTTAGACTAGGACTCATTCCACGATGGGGACACTCCACCTATCGTGGACTCATATTCCAACACAATACCATTCACTCCTCCATAGATGATTTCTCCACCTTCCTATGGCTCGACAACTGGCATCCTTCTGGAGACCTTTTTCTATTGTGGGAGCCAAATCTGTTTACTCCTCGGACCTTCCTAAAAACTCCCCTATAGCCTCCATCATCTCTAATGGCTCATGGTCTCTTCTATCCTCCCCATTCTTAATTGGCATCTAGCCCTCCCTTCCCCCTCTCCCTCTAGGTTCCCTTACCCAGGGTGATAAAATCATGTGGTCGTCTTCCCCTTCTGAAAAATTCAGCTCCTCCTCTGCTTGGAACTTCATCCACTCCCCTTCCCTCTGGTGATCTGGCATAAGGTTGTTTGGTTTAAGGGTCTCATTCCCATAAACAGCTTCACTGTTTGGGGAGCTCTTTCTAACTGCCTCTCTACCCAATCCTTCCTTCGACATAGTAACATCATTGTCCCTCCCTCCTACTGCCTTTGCTGAAATTGAATTGGAGATACCAGTAATCTCTTCTTCAGCCACCCCTTTCTCCTCTATCTGGAAAAAGGTCCTCAATTTCTGCTGGCCTGATAGGAGATTATATTTGCCTCTGTGTAAAGAGTGGATTTGGATTAAATGACATTTGTCGGCGCTTCAATCTATGACATTTGCTGGAAAGCTTGCCTTTTGTGCCATCAATAATCATCTATGGATGGAGAGAAATCTTTGTAGATGGACTTTCAACTCTCGCTCTTTCGACAAGATTTGGGCAGCCAACTTCTTTGAGGTTGGTTCAAGAATCCAGCTGCTCCGCCACCATCCGGTTCTCGACAACCCAAAGAACAAGCTTATTGTTGTCTCTTGGGGCCTTCCCCTCTCCTCGCTTTGAGGTTGGCTCATTTTTCCTTTTCTGCCCTTGGGCTTGTATATCCCCCTTTTTCTTTCCTTTGGTAATGAATAATTTATTCACCCCAAAAAAAGGGGAGGGCTTAAAGCTGATCAGTACCACCTACGCATCCAGGCTCCTTTTTTTTTTGGATCCTTGATCGTCTAAGTGACACTTAAGGGCATTATTGGTGTTGCCCTAGTTTTTTACCCCCTCCAATGAATTGAGTCACCTAGTGCATTGAGAACTATCAACCCAATTGTAATTGGGAATTCACTACCTTGACCTCGCGCAGTACTACACTATGACAAACAACACATTAATAATAAAATATCTTGTTTCTAGACTTCTTCAATGTTGATTAGTTCATAGAATCTTCAAATTTATCTAATATTTTCAGCAATGCACCAAAACAATAGTGGAGATGATACAACCTTTGCAATTTGATACAATAATCAAGAATAAAAATGTCTTACCAAAACACGATCTAATACAAGTTGGACAATGAGCTGCTCTACTTCCTCTCTCTTTAAATCATAACCTGGGAGTCAAACCATCCAAAGCAATTGGTAATATTGTGAATCCACCAATTATCACTATTAATAATTACAAAAATCATTTAAGCGCAGTAAGGGGAAAGACAGAATGAAGTATATAAATTCGATGAAGCACTAAAGGATTATTCATTATAATTAATTTGTAGACAGAAGAGAGATGTTGACCAACATCAGTTATCCTTATGTCACATCTCACAACGAAAACTAAATAAGACCATTTTACATCCATGAACAAATGGGGGACAAAGCTATATCAACCTGTTGCGTCAGAAAAATTATCGGTGGATATCTTCCTGCACAGGTAGATCAAGTCAATAGAGGCCTGAAGCATGCTCCGAGGGGGACTCTCCGACACTCAAATCAGTCTTTCTTCCAACAGTAATGAAGAGGGGTGAGGAGAGAGCAGTATAGCATAAAATAGTGAAGTATCCGTACCTTAGGGGTCTACCTCTATTTATGGTGTAAGTTTCTTACCTAAAAGACAGTCTTTCGTTCTCCCAGGTGATGAAAAGGTTGGGTCGTGATCCTTTCTTGATTAGACCCCTTACTTGGGCGTGGGGAGTCCTCCCTAAATGGGTTCCCATCATTCTGACGTTTAGGAAAGGCTGGGGTTGAGTATGAGTGCGTCAGGAACAGATGGTGTGGTTTTTAGAGACTCCATGATATGATGTTGTTTCCCTTCCTCTGACAGCCGTCTTGGACAGCTGTGTTTATTCCCTCATGCTATGTATCGGCTATCTATTGGTGTGATACTTTTAGGTACATTATATGCCCCTACTTCTTTTGGCCCTTTATGAGCCATAAAAGAGTAAGAGCTTGACTTTCCTCTTTCTCTTTCTTTGACCGAGGTTCTCCCACGGGACTTTGAACTCCTTTTAAGGTTCTACTCGTCTCATATTGCTCAAACTTTGCCATTTCTAGGTGGTTTTTTTTTTTTTTTTTGTGAATAAATATTCATTACCAAGGAGAAAGAAAAAACATACAGCCCTTAGAAAAAGGGGGGAGAAAAGAGAAGGCCCAGCTGATGAGGGGGCATAGTTTTTAAGGCGCTGGTAAGACAACGCCTTAGTAGCCCCTTGGCGCTGATGCGGTCTAGAGATGGTAAGGCAGTGCTCCGCCTTACGTGAAGTGGCGCCTTATGGGTTTTTTTTTTTTAAACGCATTTTAAAATTACTTGATGAAGATTCCAAATATAGATTTTTTAGTAGTAGGTGTATGGTTTTGTTAACACTTGAGATGTATGAGATCAGCTTTACTCCACCAAAAATAACCAAAACAAACAAAACAAAAACACGATTCACAAACAAGGTTTGGATTTTGTCAAGGGTTTTAAAAAAGGGCTTTGAGAAGGAATCAAGGAACAAGGAAGAACCACTGATCCAAGCGACCATTTTGCTCCGGCAGTGGTGAGCTTCATTCTTCTTTGACAGGAGTAGAAATATAGTGGATGACCTTAGGGCTTAGGCACTCATTTTGGCATCATAGAGGTAAGTATAATAAATACTTGTATTTTTTATGTCTTCTTTTCTTTATATTTATAATTTTGTTTCATAATTATGTATTTATATTATATGTTAATATGTTATGATGATTGATGATTGAATATTGATGATTGATGATTGATAATTGATAAAGATGAACTTAGTTTATTCACTTTATTGATTTGTTTTCTTGATGAATATCTTACATTGGTATGAATATGAACCTTTAATATTTATTTAACATATGAGTAATAGGATTCAACTAGGATTTGAGCCAAATAGATTGGTTTTATAAAAAATTACATAGGAACGCTTTAGTCGATAAGGCGACGCTTTATGCCCGCCTTATCGCTAAGGCGCTCCGAAAGACCTTCAAACGCCTCCGTCGCCTTACCGCCTTAAAAACTATGTGAGGGGGCATTCTTGCTAATGGACTAGGCAGCTCCCAGGAATGAACAATATGACAATTCCTAATAAATGGATTACAACAGGGCATCCGAGAGATTTTTGCTTTGATATTGAAGGAAATGGAACACCAAATCTTATCCAGAGAGCGAGAGTTGGAGGTCCATTTCCTATTATTTCTTTCCATCCAGATCTGATTGATTGTTGCACAGAAGGCGCGCTTTCCCACCAAGTCACAAATAAACTTGCCACGGAAGTTCTTATCCATCCATATCCATTCTCTATGAAAAGGGAGGATTCTTCTACTGACAGACCAACATTTAGCTAGAGTCATTTTCCAGATGGATTTGGAGACCGTGCAAGCGAAGAAAAGGTGATCTACAAATTCCGGCTCGTTCACATATAGGATACACATCGGATCAGCTAGGATGCCTCTATGGATGAGAAAACTATGCGTAGGCAATGAGTTGGTGAATACTCTCTAGGCCATGAAGCTATGCCAGTGAATGTGATGCGGAAACTAAATAAGCTTGTGCCAAGGGGTGTCTGGACCATGGACTCAGACAAAATCCCAAGCAGCCTTGGTGGAGAAGATCTTGGATGAAGAGGGCATCCAAATAGTAGAATCTTGTCTTTGCCTCTGGGAGTCGGAGATGACTGGCAGGGAGTTCCAAATATCAGCAAGCTGGCTTAAGAGCGGACTTAGCCAGATTGACATGGAGACTAGACAAAGAAGAAAAGAGGTTTAAACAACTCATAATGTTCTACATAGAGGAGTCAGCTCTGCAAAAGATCATCAAATCATTAGCAAACGTCAGGTGAATAAGCTTGATAGCTTTACATTTGGGAATGATAGAGATGTGGTTTTGATCAGTGGCCACTTGCAAACTTCTGGAAAGAACCTCTATGGCCAGGCACAAAATGTAAGGGGAGAGGGGGCAGCCCTGCCGAATCCCCACAGATGAGGCAAAGTACCCTGCCAAACTCCCATTGACCAACACTGAGAAGCGGGAGGCAGCAATATAGTGATAAATCCAGCTAGAGAAGACTAGGGGAAATCCCATGGAATTAAAGACCATGATGATGTAGTCCCATCTCAAAGAGTCAAAGGCCTTATAAATGTCCATCTTTATAAGGGCAGCTGGGTAGTAAGTCCTTCTGTCAAATCCTCTAACAATCTCGTGGCAAAGGAGGATATTATCACTGATGATTCTTCCCGGGATGAAAGCCGATTGATTGTTGCTAACAAGAGAGCCCACCACTTATTTAATCCTATTTGTCAGGATCTTAGCAATGAACTTGTAGAAGAGGTTACATAAACAGATTGGTCGGAAGTCATTCATAGCCTCAGCTCCCTCTTTCTTAGGGATGAGGCAAAGGAAGGTGTGGTCGATCCCTTTAATCCGGCTTAGGTTGAAGAAAAAGCTTCTGATTGCCTTGATCAGATAATGAGATCCCAAGAGGATGAGAAAAACCCCATACTAAATCCATCAGGACTGGGGGCTTTACTGGCCTTATGAGAGTGGATGGCAACAATGATCTCATTATCTGAGGGAATGGCCATAAGCACAGAAGACATGGAGGCAGAGAGATGAACTTATTCAAGAGACCATCCGGAATTGGGGGGCAGGACTAATGGAAGGCCTAAATAGGTTCTCAAAATGATCCACAGCTAACATTTTGATCTCATCTACTCTGTGAACCAGGTTCCCCTCAGGAAAAATCAACTTGGTGATAGAGTTGAGGTTGTTTCTAGCTTTGACAGATCTATGGAAGTAAGTTGTAGCTCCAACCAGTTGATTCTGGATTTCTATCTCAAAAAACTCTCTTCTTAGGCCAAAAGAGTGGATAGGGTAGCCGCTTCAATCTTTTCTTCCTCGGCAATAGAGGGCTTGAGATGGTCAGTCTGAAGCTACATCTGGATGGAGGAGAGCCTATCCCTGCAAGCAATAACTTGAGAAGAAATATTACCGAAGGAGTTAGTGTTCCAGGTTTTAAGAGCTTCCTTGACATTTCTCAGCTTTCTGGCCAAGGCCAGGAGGGGAATGGAGAAGGCTTGGAAAGGCTTCAGCCAGGCTTCTTTGACAATATTAGGATAGTCCAAATGGGAGGTCCACATATCAAAAAATTTGACGGGCTTAGGGCAAAATGAGGTGTAAGCCTGGATAAGGACAGAGATGGGGCTATGGTCAGATACATTCGAGGCTTCAAAAGAAGCATGAGAGGAAGGTAATGCAGTGAGCCAAGCTTCATTCACTAGGAATCTGTCAAGCTTACAAGCAATCCGGGATTGCCCAAACCTTTTATTGTTCCATAAGAATTAAGGGCTTCTACATTTGCAATGTCTAGGCCTCTCCCACTTTGTTTCTCATGGCTGAATCTTACCACATTAAAGTCACCACAGATCCCCTAGGGATGGGAGCCAGTCCGATTGGACATAAGTCTAAGGTCGTTCTAGAAAGTATCCTTGTCAGCCCCCTGTTAGAAGCATAGATTGGGGTGAGGAAAAAGGTTGAGTTGTGGGCAATGTCTATGATAATAAGATGAAGGAATTAGGGGGAGGAAGATAAAAGGGAGACCTGAAGTTTGGACTTGTCCCACAAGAAGCAAATGCGGCCGTTAGGGTGGGAAGAGTGGTTAGACAAAAATTCCTAGCCAAGGGCTACGGCGGTGTCAATTCTGGATAAAGAAGGCTCTTTGATGTGAGTTTGACAATAGGAGGATCTAAGCTCTTTGATAAAGGATCTCACCGCCGCAAGCTTAGACGGGGGGGAGGGGGGTTTAAGGCCCATGGAGTTCTAAATGAACCCTTGGGACATTAGGCAAGGTTAGAAAGGGGCAGCGATTGCTCCCCAGGGGAGGAGCCAAGAGAGCTAGGGGCGGGATGGGACCATCTCCTCCTCTGGTAGGATCGAAAAGTAGGGGGAAGGGGAGTGGAAGGACTGCGATGATTAGATTAAGACTTGACTACAAGCGGCTTAATGGTTTTGGAATTATGCAGAGCCACGAATTTGGAAGGTTTAGCAGGTTTGGCGAAAAAGGATGGTCCTTTGGGCAAGGAAGAAGGATCCTCACAGGTCGGAATAGGATCCGTGGAAGAACCCAAAGCAAATAGGCTAAGAACATCGGGGTTCACACGCAATAACTGGGCCTGGTCATGGGAGGAATGGCAGTGGGCCAAAAGGGGGGAAGTGTTAATCGGCTTAATGGGCTCAATGGGCTCAAAAAGAGTGGGTTGAAGCATGAACAAGAGTCTAGAGGAATCTCGACTCTCATCCAGCGCCAAAGGCAAAGGAGATGAGGTGGCAAGGGCACATGGGACAAAGGGGGCTATAACAGGGGGACTTTCGAGAGGAGGGGATCTACTTTTCCGAGACAGGTTCATCAACTGAGACTTCACAGAGGAGTCTGAGTAGCAGACCACTCCTCAGTCGAAAGGTTGCCATCAGAATGCAAGGTCTCCTCGTCTGCAGAGTTGGGGGGTTCGACGAGGCATTGTTAGAGGATGAAGAGCTGCCAGCGTTATCAGTCGTACCCTCTGAAGCATGGTTACCGATGGGGTGACTCTGGACGTCGCCGTCACCAATCCGACAGGAAGCGATGGGACTTCAAGGTTGTCGGAGAGGTTCCCCATGCTGTATTGACCAGCAAGTAAGGGTTCTTAGCGGACTTACGGGTCTTCGATGGACGCAGCAGCCAGACTGACGGTGGTGGGACAAGAGGCATTTCTTCTACGAGTTCTACCTCTCCTACTAGTTGACGAGTGGAGAGGGGGAAGGGGGCTAGGCTCAGGCTCCGTCATTAGCGAGTGATCTCTCGAATGGAAGGGTTTAATAGGGTCAAAATGCTGGGCAGGAGGCTTACGAGGGCAGGCACTAGTGTCGTGGCCAAAGACTTGGCAGTTGAGGCATTGTGGTGGCTTCCAATTGTAGTGGACGGCCTATTGAAAGGAGAAATCATCACCATCCTCAATGAAAATGAAAGAAGGGCATCAGTAGCTGCTACTTCAATGAATATCCTCGCATAGGCGAGATGATCCTTCCTCTTCGTGCGACCATCAGAGCGTTCCCAATACAGACCCGATCGCGTTTAACCCGTCAGAGCACCAAAAGTGCAACAGGAGCCCTAGAAGGGAAACCCAGAGGGAATAGTGGAGAAATCGACATAATTCAGAAGCAAATTCTGATGCCAGGTTCGGAGAAAAATAGGGGCTCTTCCAACAAGCTAGGGACATCCCTCCAAACATCTCAGGCGATCTTGCTCCTCGGAGTATCGAAACAAGAACCCATGATCGAGAAGAAAAGTACTGACTATTCCAGATGGGCGCCATTACTTTAAAAGGGAGAGTTTCACAATGTGGAAGGGAGGCTTACGAGGGCAGGCACTAGTGTCGTGGCCAAAGACTTGGCAGTTGAGGCATTGTGGTGGCTTCCAATTGTAGTGGACGGCCTATTGAAAGGAGAAATCATCACCATCCTCAATGAAAATGAAAGAAGGGCATCAGTAGCTGCTACTTCAATAAATATCCTCGCATAGGCGAGATGATCCTTCCTCTTCGTGCGACCATCAGAGCGTTCCCAATACAGACCCGATCGCGTTTAACCCCTCAGAGCACCAAAAGTGCAACAGGAGCCCTAAAAGGGAAACCCAGAGGGAATAGTGGAGAAATCGACATAATTCAGAAGCAAATTCTGATGCCAGGTTCGGAGAAAAATAGGGGCTCTTCCAACAAGCTAGGGACATCCCTCCAAACATCTCAGGCGATCTTGCTCCTCGGAGTATCGAAACAAGAACCTATGATCGAGAAGAAAAGTACTGACTATTCCAGATGGGCGCCATTACTTTAAAAGGGAAAGTTTCACAATGTGGAAGGGAGTGCGCTTGCCTAGGAAGTGACCAACCAGGGAATTACTCCACTAGGAAGCCTCAGAATCGAGCAATCCCTTAGGATAGACAGCAACACTGGATTCTCCATGAAAGACAAGGGGAACATAATGGAGATGAAAGCTCTCGACAGGGGACGAGGTCGGGCGTTTGAAATGAGAGTTCCAGGGAACTCCTAAAGGAGGATGGGCTGAAGAGGAGGAAGAAGCATAAGGGATGAGGGCAGGGGTAGGTGGCAGAGGACGAGGAACCCCAACCGGGGGGTGGCCATGACAACTCAAGAGATGGAGCCGACGGTCATTCCGACATCCATCTTTTCCAACGTCCCCATTTCTAGGTGGTTACTTGGCCTATTCAGCTTAGATTTATCGTTTTGGGTGGCTACTTGGCCTACCTAACTTGGCATTTACCATTCTGAGTGGCTATTCATCCTATTCAGCTCAAATTTTCCATTCTGGGTGCCTCCTCAACCTACCCAACTCTGCTTTTTCCGTTTTGGGTGGCTACTCGGCCTGTTCAGCTCGGATTTGCCATTTTGGGTGGCTACTTGGCCTAGCCAACTTGCCATTTACCATTCTGAGTAGCTATTCAGCTTATTCAGATCATATTTGCCATTCGAAGTGCCTACTCAACCTACACAACTCGACCTTTTCCATTCTGAGTGGTTACTTGGCCAATCCAGCTCAGACTTGCCATTCTAGGTGCCTACTGGGCCTACCAAGGTCCTCTTTTTCCATTTTGGGTGGCTACTCGGCCTACCCAACCCAGTCTTCTCCATTATAGGTAGTTACTAGGCCTATTCAGCTCGGATTTGCCATTCTGGGTGCCTACTCGGGGAAGACATCCAAGTTTTCCCTTAGGAAGTTAGTCATCTTGTCACGCCTTGTGCCTCTCAATAATGCACCAACCTAGACCTATCAACTATTATCTCCTTCGATGATGTCAACTACAGCGAGCTTCTCTACACGCTCGCCTCGCCTTAGGTTAGAGTTGGCTCGGTCTTATATCTGCATCAAGATCTGCGACCTTTATAGGTAAGGATAACTTTCAAATCTTTTGGATGGACTCTTTGCTTGGTCTGAATCTCTGTCAGATCAACATTTTTTGCCTCGTCCCTCATAGGGAATTTTTTCTTTTATCTCGGCCCTTTTTTTTGTTGGTCTCTCTGCCTGTTTCCTCGTTGCCTTCCTCCATAACCTCCACCACATGAATATACTTATCGCAATGGGCTTTTAGGTCAGCTAGGTCCTGAGGCTCTCTTTTTGCAAGGGAGAGCCTGAGGTCTTTGTCTTTGATTCCACTTAAGAGGGCTGCAAATTCCAGTTTATGTTGCCTCTCACCTCCAGCTTCTCTCAATTGAAACGCTTCATGTATAATCAGAGGGATTCGCCCTTTCGTTGCTTTACGGCCATCAAGTCAACATCGTTCTTTGGAAGGGCCTTACTGCTCGAGAAGCCCCTCACAAAGACCTAGCTCAACTCATGAAAGGTATAAATAGACTTCGACAGAAATAGGTTATACCATGTTCTGGCCGCCTTCTTAAAGGTGAGGGGGAGTGCTCGGCACATAATGTGTTCGGAAACTCGGTAGAAATGCATTGCAGCCTTGAACCCTTCTAGATGACCCACCGGGTCCATGGTGCCATCATAGGTATCGTATTTTGGTATTCCAAATCCTATAGGGAAAGGGTGTCTCATTACTTTGTCAGCCAAGGCCGAAGCATTGGTGATCTTTGGTTCCTTGGTTCCCTCCTAGTTCTGTCAAACCCTTTCGACTTCTTCTTGAAGGTCTAGAATCATTTGTTTTAGGGACCCGTCTGCCTCCCTGCAGTGGGGTGTTCTGGCCGAGCCACTAGTGTTGTAGCCCTTACCCCTTTGACCGCATCTAGCTCTCTTCTCACACGATTAAGGGGGTTACAACCTAATCTAGCTGAGCCAGAGCTGCTATGAACGTCCCCACGATCCTGTGACGCGTGCAAGCTTTGGCTCGTAGCCGTCTTGTCATGCACCTCAGTGATGACTTTAGAGGCCTCACGGATGGTATCCACTAACCAACGGAACTGCTACTGCAACTCGTCAAACTATGCTCTCGTGACCGGTGCTTGACTCGTGGCCAAAGTTGGAGGTGGTGGAGGAGGACCTTTATAGGTGTGCGGCTTTAGTAGCCGCTAGGTTGGCTCGCCTAGCGGCTTTGGGATTGTCGGGTTCTACGGCTTTGCCCATAATGAGCTTGTCCCACAGCGACAGGGTCCACGATCGGAGGTGGCAAGACGATTGGATTTGGATTCATGTTAGATGCTTGTGTGGTAGTTTTATTCTTCTGGGAAGTCTTCCTCACCATATTAAGTCTATTGCTCGTCTCTTTTCCCACCGACAGTGTCAATCTATTGCGCTTGAAAACTGATCGGTGGATATCTCTGTCCGGCACAAGTAGATCAACTTAAGAGAGGCCCGAAACGTACTCCCGGTGGGACTCTGCGACACTCAAGTAAGTCATCCTTGCAACAATAATGAAGACGAGTTAGGAGAGAGCAGTATAGAATGAAATAGTGAAGTATCCCTACCTTACGGGTCTTCCTCTATTTATCGTGTAAGGTTTTTACCTAAAAGAGGGTTGTTCGTTCTCCAAGGTAGCGAAAATGTTGGGTCGTGATCCTTTCTTGACCAATCCCCTTACTTAGGCATGGGGAGCTTCCCTGAATGGGTTGCCCTCATTCTCACGTAAAGGAGAGGTTGGGTTCAGTATGAGTGTGTCACGAACAAATGGTGGGGATTTTGGGAACTCCACGATCTGATGCAGTTACCCCTCACCTAACAGTTGCCTTGGACAGCTGTGTTTATTCCCCTTATGCCACATGTCAGCTATCTATTGGTCTGATATTAATAGATTAAGAATAGGCGGTCTCTTAACTGAAGGCCAGATAAAGACCATATGAAAGCAATTGACATTAGAAGACATTAATTCAGCATGGTGAAGGACCTCATCTGGGTCAGTATCCCAAGAAACCAACCCCTCGGATTTTAAAATTAAAGTGCCAATTTCTTGGGCCACTAAAAAAAGTACGGTTTCTCTAAGTAATTTCAAAGATTTGTTGCCTATCAATGGTGAAACATTCATTACCACACATTTGGTGCTCTCCCAAAAGGATATTCATCGCCCTGAGACTTCCTTTTATTTGGCATACTTCAGATGCTACATCATTAGAAGCACCCAAGTGATGTTGTTAGAGGCTTGTTGGATCACTGGCAGACCATGGCTCCATGTTATGGCAATGATCTTGGTCTTGGTCTTAATGATCTCCTAGGAGAAGATTCTTCAAATATGCAGCTTCCCACACAATTTATGAATGTTTGTAGTTCTATTTCATGGAAATTAGGGTCCGTTATAGTCTATGCTTGAAGCAGTTCTGTTTGATCAGGATAAAGGAGGCTTTCCCTACTACTATCTATGCTTTAAGATGGCCAAGGTGTATGCAAGGATTAAAATATCGATATCGGCCGTCAAATTGGTCAGCAAAATTTAAGATATGTATTGAAGGGTGTAACGTATCGTATTGGACATATGCTAAAGAAACGTACGTAAATGGACTGGAAACACATTTTTATAGACTTTTTCAAGGAAAAAAAAAAAAAACTATATGTAACATGTATCATACATAAACACTTGTGGAGAACACCGTACTGAGAGATGAGTGGATTCAATTGAAATTGTTCAAAAGCATGAGGTTTCTTACTAGTAATGGTCTATTGTCGACTTTCTAAGAAATTTTAAAATCTATGAACAAATTGATGCAATAATTCATGTTTGATGCAATGTTTTACCAAAATCTACTCAAACATAGCAAAAAAAGATGTAAAACAAGCTTAATTGTTTGATCTTGCCATCCAACTTCTTATAAAAAATACTACTAGAACACTACAAAAGGTATGGAAATAACTTGAGCAATTATGACATGAGATACAATGTTCAATTTTGTGGAAGGATCAACACATGTGCTTGTTGCAAGGACAAAAAACATTAAACTGAAATTATGACACTAGTTGTGATGATTCTAATAGAAATTAAGAATTAAATGGAATAGACAAATCAAATGGAAGACACTTATACGGCTGCAAGGACTCTGCAGATATAAACTAGATGAGATGATCAACATCAGTATGCCATAATTCAGACAAGGAGGACATAAAAGAATGGTAAATCAATATTGTGAAATCCATAGGGTAAAGTACAGTTGCGCTTCAAATTTTGGGAACTCAAGTATTTTCAGGGAGAAGAACAAGCTCTGTTTCTAAAGTGAAAAGGATTTCATAGATACGTATCAATGACTCAGTGAGTATCGATGGGTATCAGTTGCGTATTGGTGAGTATCGGTTCGATACAAACTGATACGCATGTAATTCAATTGTTCGGGCCTCAATTGTACATATCGAGAGTATCAGTATGTATCAATGAGTACCGAAGTGTATCGTATACAAAAAAAATTTAAAATACATATATCGTATCGACGGTATCGTACAGGTGCCGATCAATACCAATACGTATTGGCTGATACGGTATGATATGCACCGACACTTTAAACCATAGGTGTATGGTAGATTGGTATATCCTAAAGGTAGAAGGATGGTACAGTTACAACTTACAAGTACCAGTGATGGATCATTAATGGCAATGCATGTGTGGACATTCAAGGCATTATGGATGTTTTGATTCAGAAAGGACATACACAGTATGAATACGGAGTGACAGTAATATGTTGTAGATGGACTAGACTAACCAGACCCCCCCCCTTTTTACCCTTTATTGATAAGCAACAAAAGGATGTACCAAGTGCACAAGGTTCCTGCCACTGTGGAGGATCATAATCTACGCAGCAATACCACCACTTCGCAGAGAAGCTGTTTCCAACTTGGAACCTGGGTCCACTAGGTCACAATGGAGCAACCTTAACATTTCACCATGGTCCACCGTCATTGATGAGCGACAATTTCTGGAAAAATGAGAAGATACAATACAAGGCTACAACATACAGAAGAACATTAATGATAAAAAGAATTCCCCAAACTATGCTCACACTCGTTAAGAGTGCGTCTCAAAACAGTCCCATTTATTTCATGTCTTCGTTCTCTATACCTACGGCTGTCGCCAAGAGGATAGAAAAGCTTCAGTGGGACCCCTAATGGCATCATAAGGATGATTAGAGGAGGTTCCATTAAGCGGATTGGGAGAGAGTTTGTTGAGCAAGGAAGAAGATGGGTTGATGAAGACATCATCCAAGGATTTAGAACATATCAAAGGAAACGATAACATATATAGCAACATATCACCTTTTTTTTTTATGAATTAATAAATTTATTACCAAAGCAAAGAAGAAAATACAAGGGGAAAAAAAGGGGAGAGGCTTAAGCCAAGCCCAGGGGGAGCAAAACAATACAACATCAAAAAGCTAAATACAGCAAGAGCCAAAGAAGACCAAGGGGAAACCAGCAACCAGGGGAGGGGAAGGGAGGGGAAGGGGGGGAACAGCAACCAGGGGAAGAGGGGAGGCAGCGGGAGGAGATGGGGGGCTTCAAGTATGGGGGATGGTGTCAATCAGAAGGTTCCAGGAGGCAATGATATGCCTATGTCTATGGGAATTTGGGACAGGGCGAGTGTGAGGGATTTGATTTTGGAAGTAACATCAAAGAAGATGGTTGTCCAAATCTTGTCCGGAGAGCGGGAGTTGGATGACCATCTACGGATGTCCCACTCCATCCAAAGGTGGTTAATGGTTGCAGAGAAGGCAAGTTTCCAATGGTATCAACTGGATGAGCCCACAAATGTCATATCGATCCAAATACATTCCCTATCAAAAGGGAGAATAGGCCTTCTAGAGGGCCAGCATCGAGAGAGGACAGCTTTCTAAACCAAGGAGGAGAGGGTGCAGGAGATATCCTCCAAGCCAAGGGGACAAAGGCAGTAGGAGCGATTTACAGGGATGTGGAAATGGATGAGGAAGGATTGGGTTGGGAGGCAGTTGGATAGACGTCTCTAAACAATGAAGCTATGGTGGGTAATATAACCCTTAAACCAGACGAGATTTCGCCAAGGAACAACAGGGCCAGAGGATCTCACAACGGACCACGCAGAGGCAGAAGAGAACAACCCATTAGAAGAGGGGAGCCAAATGCATGTCTTCCCTGCCTCTATAACCAAGGGGAATGGGAGGGAGAGAAGACCAAAGGTCTGCAAGAGGGGGGAGGAGGGGTGAACAGCCCAAAGGGGAAATAATAAAGGAGACGAGAGAATTTAGGAAGGCCAGAGGAATAGATGGTCTTAGGAGTGACTAGAGAGGACAGAATGCCAGAAGGGTACCAGGGGTCCATCCAAAGGGAGGTAAACTGGCCATTGCCAATACAAAAGGAGATGAAATTAAGAGCCAGAGGCCTGAGGCTAAGAATTTTTGCCATATCCAAGAAGCATCAGAGGGGATGGGGGTAGTCCAGAGAGAGTTGTGAATAAGCAGAGAGGAGTGGACCCAATCGACCCAGATGCTTCGATGCTTGGACACAATTTTCCAAATGAGCTTCAAGATACCCACAGAGTTGACATCTTTGATTCTTCTCATACCAAGACCTCCTACTTTCTTAGGCCAACAAACCTTCTGTAACTTTGAGTTGTCGGAACCCTTCCAGAGGAAGGAGCAGAAGAGACTTTCAATAGATTTGATGGTAGAAGCCGGGAGGACAAAGATACTAGACCAATAAAGGTATAAAGATTGGAGGACCGATCTGATGAGGGGGAGACGCCCAACATAAGAGAGAAGCTTGCCTTTCCAAAGTTGGAGTCTCTTCCTGAGGACATCAAGCATTGGGGAGCAATGATGGGCAGAGAGTCTGGAGGAGATGAGAGGGAGGCCTAAGTATTTGATAGGTAAGGAGCGCAAGGAGAAGCCAGTGATGCCAAGGAGTTGGGGTTGGGTCTCAGCAGAGACACCAAAGAGAAAGAGATTAGATTTGAGAAGATTGATAGGAGGCCCAAGAAGATTTCAAAGGAATGAAGGGAGGACATAATGGTAGAAATGGAGAGGGGGACGGCCTTAGAGAAGATCATGATATCATCAACGAAAGCAATATGAGAGAGATAGAGAGATTTGCATTTAAGGATAGGAGAGATGAGGTGGAGCTCAATGGCAGACTACATGGAGCGCAACAGAACTTCAAGGGAAAGAGAGAAGAGAAGAGGGGATATAGGTTACGATCTTCCACTTGTGGCTTCTTAGTAATGTAGAAATAGGTTACGCTAGGTAAACAACCTCCAATATGTTAAGCTCAAACCAATTCAAATCTGACTCTACAAATTAGTCTCAATAGAAATCAGAAAAAAGGTCCAGAGATAGGAGGAAATCAGAACCAGAATTTAATATGACCAAACTTATTCCAATGAATTAGAAATAGACCCCAAAATAAGCACTTGCAGCAGCAAGAGCTAATCCAGAAAACAAACCGACAGCAGCAGACAAAACCCAGGCGGATCTGGTTTTGGCTAGAATAGAGGGAGGGTTTGTAACTGAGATCTGGCTAAGCAACAGAGGGTAAATACCTGGTCGATAACTCCGCTTAGAATGGTCCTTAACTCCTTCGAAGGGTTTCCAAAAATACTGAACAGAGGTTGAAAGAACAGGTCCTGTCGCTACACCTGAAATCCTTCACTTTTGGGGAAAACCGGTAGCTAAAATGGCTGTTCTTGTTCTGCAACTCAGGAATGCTGCTGTACCTTCAACTGATGCCTTCTCTCGCTCTAGTTTCTCCCTCACAATACAAATAAAGAGAACTAAAAGAAAGAACAGAGAAAAAGGGAAGAAGATGGGTAGGCGTGGGTGGGATATTGGCCATCTCAGTCTGGGTATCTCACCCACAGCTATCCCAGTTGTTGTCTACCTTTCTCACGAGATGGAGCAAGCAAAACTTCATTATTTCAATAATGTCTTGTGTCTACAGCAGACCCTCTTTATAAAGAGGTCTAAAATTACAAAATAGAAGAGTGACACAAAAATAGAAACTAAGGAAAATCGAAGCTGAATCAATATAGCAACTAAATCAAATTAGAAACTAATGCAAAATAAAAACTACCTCTATCTTCTAATTTAGGAAACAAAATAGCAGCTAATAGGACTTCCTAAAAACATAACTATACTACTAAAATAGGAAACTAAAATAGTAGCATAAGGGAGCTTCCTACGCTGGGCGGTAGCTGCACTTCAAGGGCTGGGTGATAGCTTCAAGGCTGCTTCTTCCTTCTTCGATAATGGATCCCATGATTGGGATCTACATCACTCAGGTTTCCATCTCCAACAAGGAGAAGATCCCTTCTTTGTCGGTAAAACCCACCCCTCGATCCCTCTTTCATCTCCTTATTACCTTTTTATTTACTGAAATACCATTCCCTTCCTCCATTATCTCCTTTTGTCCTAATTTTTTAGTCACTTCCAAGTATACCCTTAAGAGCATACATGATATTAATCCTTTGGATTTAAAGTGAACTTCCAATATTTCCAATTCTGCCATCCTTGCAAAAAAAACGTTATTTACCATTCTTCCATTGCTCTTTAAACCTCCTTTATTTACTGTTTTGCCATCATATTTCAGTGTAATCTTGCCTATCTCTACCATGGTAGCCAATAGTGAAGTTGTTCAACAGCTGAACTCCTATAAGGGAGAAACTGCTGCAAAAATTGATGCTCTCACAACCATTGTCATTTCCCTTAAGACAATGATGGAATCCATGCAAGTTTCTATGGGATCCATATAAGTTTCTATTGATCGTTTGGTGGCAGCAGATAAAGGAAAGAGTCTCATTCAATCTGGGGATTCTTTTAACACACCCCACAAGATCCGTCAGTACCACTACCACCACTGCCACCACCAACTCCACCACCATATGGAATTGGTAGATATGATGATGGAGCGGAAAGAGCAGCAAAATTGGATGTCCTTGATTTTATGGAGATAACAATCCAGAACTGTACTTTGACTGAATTCACAGCTTAAAGACGCTCTTCAGATGATATGGGTTGACTGAGGCCCGAAAGATCCTATTTGCAGAGGCCAAACTGAAAGGCATGGCCTGAGTCTGCTGGATCAAGCAACAACAGAACCGAACCCGAGGCATTGATTTAGTCACTACTTGGGATGAAATGCATGAAGTCATGAATCGGAGATTCTTACCTTCTGATTACAAGCAATGCAAGCACCTCAGCTTTGCATAGTTGAAACAGAAAAATTTGACCGTTAAAGAGTATATTGCTAGATTTTATTATGTGGCCACTCGTTCTGATTTTGAGTGGGATGAAGAAGTACTGGTGGCACAATTATGGTTTGCACCCTCAACTTAGTGCTGCCCTTGCATCTAGCCAACTACCTATAATGGAAGATGCAATACAAGTAGCATATCAAGTTGAAGAAAGTCTAAACGCCCATACAATTGGAGGGCATTTACAGATGTTTTTCCTAGCGGTCCTAGTTCAATTCAGCCACAGTCATCTCCACAGGAAAAGTCAATCAACAGACCACAGACTAGTGCTTCATTTATGGCATCTTCACGACCTAGCCGGCCGTATTATCCACCTCGATGTGATTCAGACATGGACAGTAAATCTGGAGGTTGAAGGTGATCGTGAGCCTAATGAGATTAAAAATGGTGACAGTGATGGTGAGCCTCAACCAATCTATGTGATTCTTCCTCTTTTGACTACAGAAAAGATTCCCAAGGACAATTAGCACAGCCGCAGTATCTTTCAGACCAAGGTGCGATGCAATGATAGCTTGTGTAATACGGTGATTGACCCCAGCAATTGTTCCAATATTGCTGTTGAAGATGTTGTTCGCAAGTTGGGTCTGAGAATTGAGCCTCATCCGAACCCCTACAAGGTTGGGTGGGTGAACAACAATAATCTGAAAATTAATGAAAGATGTTTGCTCACGTATTACATTTGTGGACTGATAAATCAGGTTCAGTGTGATGTTCTCCCTCTGAAAGTCTATCACATTCTTCTGGGGCGCCCATGGTTATTCGACAAGAAAGCCAAGCACTGTGGATATGAGAATATATATTCTTTCCAGCAAGATGGCCTTGAGATGAAGTTCCTTCCAACAGAGGATCTTCCCCCTCTCAAACTCAAGAGGACAGCTGGTACTTTTCTCCTCAGGCGCATTGACTCTAACGGCATTCTTGGACCTCATCCAAACTCGACGGAGTCGAGTTCTTTTCAGAGGAGGAGAGTTGATGTAGATACAGCTGCACTTACCTAGTTGGACCACCACGACAAGCTGTGGAAGCCAAGGGCCAACAAGAATCGGTCCAGCCCAGGTTTTTTGTCCAACAAGGGTTGGTAGTATTTTAGTTTAATAATATGTCGTTTATTTTATCATATTTGTTTTGGGATATGATACGTAAGAGTAGAAGTCAGTTTCAATGTAGAGTCTAAGTAGGAGTCTTAGTATTTTCTCTTTACATACTTGCATATACATAGTGTAAAAGGAGGATGAACTTATTTTGAATGAGAATTACTTTGAGTTGTGCAACATGTGAGGTGTGATTCCTTTCTTTTCCCCCTTTATTCTGATTTTTCCCCTTCTTCCCTAAGGCCTTCCAGCAGACCTACTACAAAGAGTTCTAAGGATAGTAACAAACCTATGTGCTATCGTTGTAATGGTGTTGGGCATTATGCCTATCAATGCCCAACTCGTATTCTTTGCACTAGAAACAATAAGAGTGAAGAAGAGTCAGAACATGTTAAAGAAGAATGTGTGCATGACCCTAAATAAGAGGCCAATGATGATGAGTCCCACAAGTTTGGAGAGATTACAACCCGCATGAATGTTGTGATATGTATGTTCACGCAACCAAAGACCAAGGATTTCTGGCTACTAACCAGTATCTCCAGTGTGGGGATAAAAATTATAAGATGTTATCATTGACAACGGGAGTTGTATGAATGTGGTTTCTCAAGCTATCATATCTCGATTCGGTCTTAAGTTGGACCCTCACCTGCATCCTTATAAGGTTGCTTCGGTAGATCACACCACTATACCTGTTAGTCAGCATTGCTTAGTTCCTTTACAATTTGCTGAGTATCATGACATTATTTGGTATGAAGTTTCTACCCATGGATTTGACACACTTTTTATTGGGAAGACATTTTGATGTTAAAGTGACACATTTTGGTAGATCAAATACTTAAGTGTTTGTCTATAAAGGGAAGAAGATCAGACTCAATTGCTCCCAACCTAGAAAGTCAAAAGCAAGAGCTAGGAGGTGGACACTAATCAAGTCAATAAAAAAAAAAAGCATTACCCTTCGTAGACAAAAATTTGAGAGAGAATGCAAAGGTCCATATTTGAGTATGGACTTCATGTTGGGACTCCCTAGGACAATTAGAGGTCACGATTTCATCTTCGTTGTTGTGGACCGTTTCTCTAAGATGGCTCACTTCATACCATGTTCCAAAACATCAGATGCTTCACTTGTAGCCAAAATTTTCCTTAGGGGAGTTAAACTGCTTGGTTTGCCCAAGACCATGGTGTTCGATAGGGATGTTTGGTTTGTGAGTTATTGTTGGAAAACACTCTTGGCAAATGTTGGGATCCAAGTTTAGGCACCCCTCCATCACCTTGGGTCACCTTGACAACTATGATCACAAGTGCGGAGAGGTGTTCTTTCGATGATGAGATAGTTTTTTCTTCCCTAGTTCTCTTTTTGTGGTGCTAATGGAGTGGGAAGGAGGTTCATCAGATGGAAGAATCGAAAAACCATGGAAGATGATCCCTTTTTCAAATTTATGGTCTATTTGAAAAGAAAATATGGTTTGAGCCTTTCAGGGAATAGAGGAGTCGGCTGAGAGGACTGCTTCTAAAGCTAAGTGGCTGCCTTTTAGTTGGTATTCCACTGTTCCAGAATTTAAAGTCAAATACTTTTAATATAAGGGATAGATGGGTTAAATTTCTGAATAAATATCATGCTCAAAGAGATTTATCTTTGGTGATCATGTAATGCGGGAGAGTAGTTTTGAGCAGTTTGTTGAGGGCCCTTGTTGGCCTTTAGGCTTGTACTGCACCTGAGTTTACAGTTGCTTGCTTTTTCTTTCATCATCAATGGAAATTTAATTTACCTTTTTCAATGAAAACAAAAACTACAGCCCGTAAAGGAAAAGAAAAAGCTATCTAATCAGGCAATTGGATATAGTTGCGGAACAACAAGACACCCTATAATGCAGGCCCAACTCAAGATTTGGTCTTATTTTACTAGTACTTAGTTAAGTGCTCTTGTTTGAAGTGTTCAATTTGTCATCGGCCCAACTATACAGCCCAAATTTTAGGTCCGTAGGGATTAGACAAATTAGTCTCTTAGCTGTTTGAGTTAAATAAGGATACTTATAAGCTAAAAAGAGTTCTGTTTTGAGACTAATTAATGTTAGTCTAGTTAGTGTTACTGTTTAATGCCATGAGGTAACTTGGTGGGAATTATATTCTGTAAGAATTTGTTTGAAGTGTTTAAGGTTTACCAAGTGTTTTCCTTCGAGTTTTTTATATAACACCCCATCAGATTAGACAAAAATACTCTGCCACAACCCAGTGTTGGTTCAGCATATGTAGGGGGTCCTGGGAGGGGTGAGTTTGGAGATGTTCCTAACCTTCAGCATTTTTGTGCAAAGTGGCCACTTTCATGACTCGAATCCCGGCATTTTTCCTGTCAGCTCAAACATTTTACAATCAGATTAGACAGTCGAATAGAATTTTATTTTTCAAAGTGTGAACTCTGAGATCTTCCCATACCTCTCTCTCTCTCCCCCCCTCTTCTCTTCAAGTTACTGTTCATAGTCACAACACAACTCTCTTATCTCCTCATTCTTCTCTTCTTGATTCTATCTTTCTTTTCCCTATCGCAGGCTGCAGGAATGGCAAAACCAGCAAGCTCATAACCCCTGGTTTGTCAGGAAAATCTCCTTAAAAGTGGGCCTGTAATGCCCCAAATTTTGGAACCTTAGAATAGATATCTCTTTTATGTTATTTCCTAAGCTTGCTTAAATATTTGAAGTTAGGCTTAATTGAATGACTTAATGAGTTAGCCTAGTGGTTAGTACCTTGGCTATTTAGAGGTCCTAGGTTCAAATCTTGTTAGTAGCAAGCAAGGGGGTTTTATTTAATTGAATTCTTTTTCTTTTATTTTTAAAATATTCTTTTCTTTTAATTGTTGTGGAACCGACCCCATTTAAACAGAACCGTGGGAGTGGGGAGAAGAGAGAACCATGGGAGTGTAGGAGAGAGAGAAATAAGAAATAAGAGGAAAAGAGAGAGATGTGAGAGGAGAGATAGAGATAAGAGGAAAAGAGAGAGACATGAGGGAGGAGAGATAGAGATCGAGGGGGAATAGGAGAAGGGGAAGTGTGGGCTATAAAAGAAAGAAAGAAAGAAAGGAAGAAAGAAGGAAAGAAAGGGAGAAAGAAAGAAAGATAGGGAGAGGAAGGGGAAGGGGAATTTTGTGCCTACTTCACTATTTTTCTGCTTACTTCAGGTAATGAACCTTCCTCTTATCCTAAATTTCAGTAGTTGTTTTCTTCTTTTGGAACCCAATATGGGACCCAAATCAAATATTCAGTTGGCCCAATATTTAGGATTTTTTGGTGGGACCCTAATTGTTTTTAAGGTTTTGTTTTAGGCTTAGGGTTTTTCTTGGAATCAGAGGGGGTGGATTGGTGAGTATGCTGATGATAGGGGAGGAAGGGGAAGGAGTGACCTTAGACCTAGATGAAGGCTTAGAAAAGGTGGAGGGTTTATTTTTCCTTTTGGAAGGTTTCACTAGAGGTTAAGAGGGGGGGGGGGGGGGGGGGCGGGCGTGGCTGCAGAGGGACTGGGGGTCTCAGAAGGATTGGAGCCAGCGAGGGTGGATAGCTCAATTCCGCCAGAAGCTGCATCCAGGGAATCTGTCATGGCCGGCAAAAAGGCCATAACGGATTGGTCGTCAGATGGGGCATGCGGCATAACAGAGGGAGCTCCATCAAGTCTTCAATAGTGGCAAGTGGCGGCAGGCGGGGTACCAATTCAGTGGCAGCAGGTAATTGGCCAATTGTAGCCAAGCTGGAAGCGGAAAACAGTGCAAATATTGGAGCAAGGAGGTCACGAGCAGCGGCGGCAGTGGGGCCTTCCAAGGCCAGAGTGACGGCAGAGCAGCACGAAACCAAGTGAGGGGACTTGTCGATGGCACAAGAGCAAGGAGTGCTCTCAACAAAACGCAATAGCAAAGCAGGGGGTAGGAGTCGGGTTTGGATCAAGGAGAGAGGGTTCCGACAGAGACGTGTCAGTAGCCGGTTGAAGAGTCAGAGCTAGGACGGGCAAGGCTAGATGGGTCAGGGCTGGGAGATGGGTCAGAGGGGCTTAAAAGGGTCTGGTCGGGTTGTATAGGTTCCCCGGGTAAAGGGGGTGGTCCACAGGGAATTTAGACTAGGTATTTACCAGGTGTATTGGAAGGAATTGATTCAAGGTCTAAAGGGCTGAACCGGATCGGTTTGGTCTATAGGAAAGGCCCGATTTAAGGTTGTATCACCAGATAGGGATAAGGGGGCACGAGGGTTGCAGGAAGAGAGGGGGGTTAGCAGAAGAGGGGAAAGAATTGTGGAGAGGAAGAAGCGGTGGCAGAGAGGAAACAGGGGGTGCAGGCAGCCAGGTCGAATCAGGAAGTGACTCAAGACCATCCTGTCCAACAGGGATGGAGGAGATCAAAGTGGTTGGAGCAGGACTCAACGTCAGACGGAGAAGGGTCATTAGATCCCTCGATGTCAGTTAGGGTCGTAAGCTTCGAGAATGTTGCAATCGATGGTCGCAAAGGTCTCCGATGGACCAGCGGTACATGCACGATGGACAACAGCTTCAGAGGCCTGAGCAGTGAGGGCAGATTCCGACAACAGTCGATTGATCTCTAGGTTACTCCTTGAAAGGGAATTATTATTATTATTTTTTTTTGTTGCTATTGTTTTTTTTTTTTTTTTTTTT
>NW_024868343.1:0-46627 GCF_013358625.1 Macadamia integrifolia | reverse complement strand
TTTTTCCTTCTCTCTAGGAGGAGAAACTCAAGGATCGTTGGAGCAGTTGGATCATTCAAGAGGATGGGGGCTTGATTCTTCACACAGTTGGCGGTGTTGTGGCCAAAACATTTACAGAGGGTGCAAGTGGGTGGAATCCAGCCATATTGCACATCTTGAACAAAGGAATGGCCTTATCCATCGATGATTGTAAGCGTAGAGGGCAGCAGCTGCTCAGCTTGGACCTCTATGCAGATACAAACATAGGAAAGTCTATCCATCAACTTAGTGCGTTTGTCGGAGTACAAGGGCTTACCAATGATGGATCCTACCAGACTCAGACCCTTAGGACACCAAAAGTGGAGAGGAAGGTTAGGGAAGATAACCCAAAGAGGAATGGAGGATGGCTCAGAACGGCAGACAGGTGAACTCGTCCACTGGCACAGGAAGATAGGCTTCTTTCCCACGTACCAAGGACCACCATCCAATACGGTGGATTTGTCCAAGGTAAAGGAGAAGATGAAGATGAAGGTGCCAAAATCAACCATGAAGATGGAGAGTGTGCCAGAGAGTTTCCATTGTTTCAGGAGAGATGCCTTGACAATGGAAAAGGTGGGGCGGCTGCCAAGGAAGAATCCGATGACACAGTTGCACCATTTCAGAATTTCACTATCAAAGAGGCCAGGTGGGAAGAGCCCCACAGGGGTGGAGTTTAGAGAAGCAGGTGGATGGAAGAACAGGGTGTGGCCAGCAGAGGAAGGGTAGGAGGAGGAGAGTCGGAGGAAGAAGGAAGGGAGGGGGAGGATGCAATGACAGAAGACCAGGGATGATTGAGAAGGGGAAGAGGAATGGAAGGGCCAGGGGAAGGAGGGGGGAGATGGAGGGTGTTGGACCTATGCAAAGGACGTTAGGGGGCGGAGGGCGGCCGATGGCAGTAGCCGCCGGAGGGGAGGGAGGCATGGGTCAGGTCATGTTACAGAGAGGGAGCAGTTTTGTTCATCAATTGTGTAGAACTGTAACTTAGCCGGCCAATACTGATATTTTAATCCTTGCTCTTTAGCATATCTCAGCGTATTTCTGATATGTATCTTAAATTAAGCTGACCGATACCAATACTTTAATCTTTGCATCCATATTAACATCCCCATATCAGCCACACATAGCTTCTTATGAGAAAAAAAAACATATAATATACAAAGCATAGGACATAATATAAGCATATTCATAAAAAAATAAATAAATAAACAAAACAAAGCAAAAACAAAAACAAAAACAACAACAAAAAACAAAAAAAAAAGCAAAAACGAAAACAAAAACAAAAACAAAAACAAAAACAAAAACAAAAAACAAAAAGACAAAAAATCAAAAGCAAAACAAAACAATAAACATCAATCAATGTAAACACAAGAAGTGTCAACAGGCATGCTATCGCCTCACACCCAAAAAAGAGCTTGGATGCCTAAGCAGAGCCTAGAGTATGCCTTGACAACTATGGTCACGACATCTAGGCACCAAGGCATTGAAGAGGGGCCAGAGGTCAATGCAACACCACGAAGGTGACTAGGCGGGGGACTGGATGTCGATGCAACACCACGAAAGCGAATAGGCGATTGTCCAGCAAAGGGCACCTGGAACCTTGACAACTATGGTTTCTTGTTCTAGCGATATGAATATATTTTATTCAATAACTGAAAGAAAATGAAGTTTTAAAAGCATAAAATTCATAACAACAGAGGAATAGTAGAAATCTGGGAAAATGACAGAGAAAGCTAACAAGAGAAGGCCTAGAACCCATGAACAAAGTATACAACTAAAAGTTTCTATCTCCATGATAGGCAATACAAAACTGCACTACTTTTGGATCAGAATTGGAAAATTTTGATTATGAATTTAGCGAAGCAGTTGGTCATTTTGTAATACAGGCTATAAACAAATAAGATACTGGTTTACCAAAAACAACATTCTTCTGCAATGCTATGGAAACTTGACATATTAACCAAAACAACTATTTTACTAATAAGGAAGAGAGTTATAGCAGCAATGCCAGAAAAGTAAAATCCAGATAACATATATTAAAACAATACAAGGCAGAGATATATCAATGGCTTCAGGTACCTAATTCCTTTTGCTTGACCTTGACCTTGACTTTGTCCACCAACTGCAACATTGTCACCCTTTGCTCATTGTTCTTTATATCACACAATAGAGATACTAGAAATTTTGCATAACCTACAAGAAAATGTTCATTATAAGAATAGCATTCCCATAAGTTAACCACTGATCTCCTAGCTACAGTAAGTTAAACAAACAAAAAGAGGAAGCTGAAGACATCCAGGACACACCATGACAATGAAAGCAAAAATTTTAAATAATGCATTCTCAATCATAGTTGTCACACGCCAAGGCAAACGTAGGCAGTGGCCAGTCGCCGTGGCGACTAAATGTGCATGCACCAAAGGGGGCGTTATATGGAATATATAAAATAATACTTCTTTTTTATAAATAGAAGGGAATTTCATAAATAAAATTAAAAACAAAAGGGAGTGATGAGTAAAATATAAAAAACATATCTTTTCAACCTAACCCATTCTCATTACAGCACTGATCCTCTTCGAAAACAAAAACAGAAACGGTAACTTCTTGTCCCTCTACAAAGTCAGCAGTGGCGGTTGCAGCGGGGCACATCGGTAATCCTCCACCGTCCTCCTTCTTCCCCTTCTTCTTCTCCTTCTCATACTTGTTGCAGTGCTGGGATGTAAATTGCAGGACAGGCCCACATGTGGGCTCATATATGGGCTATTCTTAAGACCAAATAGTGTCAATCAATCAGCAGGTTTTCATCCATATTCAGGCCATGGTTCAAAATCTCGCCGAGATCTCGGTTATTTCGTGATTTTCTTTTTTTTGGCTGAGACGAGATAGGCTGCGAAATACACTTTGTGCATGGTCTCCGACGAAATCTCGGTATCTCGGCAAAGATATCGGAATCGTCTCGGCAAGATACCGAAATGTTACATTGCAAAGGCTTATAAGTACCTCATTTCGGTGAGTGAGACAGGCGCTCTGTCTCGCCTATCTCGTCTATCTCAGTGAAATCTCGGTTCCATCTTGCATTTTGAACACAAAGTCACCCTATTAACCTCTAATTAGCTACATCATCACATGTTGCCTTCCAAATCACTCCTACAACAAGATCTACAAATTCCAAGCTTGAGCTTGGGGACTCTAACACAGCTTACTTCCATCAATCCCTCAAAGCCCGAACCAATGCCAATTCCATTCTCAAGCTCACCTCTCGTTCCGAGCTGGATCTCACCTCTCCCAATGACATCAAAGCTAAAGCTGCCTCGTACTTTGATAATCTCTTCCACCCTCCTCCTAACTCTTCCTCCCCCCTTCCCCCCAACTCCATCAACAAATTCATCCCTGACCATCTTCTGCCTTCCCTCCAAGCCATCCCCTCGGATGACAAGAACCTATCTGTTGTCCACCACAAATCCAACAAGGCCCCCGGTCCGGATGGATATAGTATGGGCTTCTTCTCCACTTGTTGGCATATTATCCAAGACGATCTCATCTTTGCCATCCGAAGCTTCTTCCTCAACCCCTTCTCAAATCTCCGGCATCAAACACTCCTTCCTCTGTCTCATCCCCAAGAAGGAAGGAGTGCATCGTATGTCTGACCACAGACCCATTTCCCTTTGCAACCTCCTTTACAAGTTTATTGCCAAGATCCTAGCCAATAGGATTCAAAGGGTAATCGACTCCTTAGTCAGTCCAAACCAGTCCGCTTTCATTGATGGTAGAAGCATTTCGGATAATATCATTCTTTGTCATGAGATTGTCCAAGGTTTCAACCGCAAATCCCACTCCCCTGCTGCCCTTATGAAGATAGACACTCACAAGGCCTTTGACTTGATCCGGTGGGACTTCATCTCCTCTATCCTTCTTCAAATGTCGTTTCCCCCCTCCTTCGTTCATTGGATTCATTCCTGTATTTCCTCTCCTCGCTTCCTCCTCAACAAAAGCCCTATCGGATACTTCTCCTCTACTGTTGGCATAAGACAAGGTTGTCCGCTTTAGCCCTTCCTCTTATGTCTTGCCATGGAAGCCCTCTCCAGTTCAATCCAATCCTCCATTGATCATCACCTAATCTCCCCCATCCCCAAATGCAAATCCCTCATGCTCACCCACCTGGCCTTCGCTGACGATCTCATAATCTTCTCCAAAGCTGATACCGCCTCCATTTCCAATATCACGTCCTTCCTTCGGGCCTTCAAGTCTCTCTCTAGTTTGAAAATCAATCTCTTTAAATCCAATCTCTTCCTTTCGGGAGTCTCGGACTCCTGCCGGGCCCACTTGCATACCACCTCTGGATTTGCTCCTGGGACGCTCCCCTTTAAATACCTGGGTCTCCCCCTAATTTCTTCTCGGCTCTCTCCCCATCATTGCTCCCCTATTCTTGATTCTATCCAGAAACGGCTTCAACTTTGGAAAGGCAAACTCCTCTCCTATGCAGGACACCTCGTTCTCATCCAATCCGTCCTCCAATCCCTTTTCCTTTATTGGTCGGGCATTTTCCTCCTCCCCTCCTCCATCTCTAAATCCATCGACTCCCTTCTTTGTGCCTTTCTCTGGAAGGGGTAGGAGGCCACTCGTTTCCTCCACCCTATGAGTTGGTCAATGTTTGCTGGCCCAAGCCTGAGGGAGGTCTGGATCTAAACTCATTTGGAAAATCATCTCCAAGCATAAGAGCATTTAGGTCTCTTCGATCTATTCCAATCCCCTCAAAAGATACTCCCTCTGGATAGTCTCTCCTCTGTTGATGCTTCCTCCATCTGGAGGTGCATTCTCAAGGCCAGACTTTATACCCTCCCTGCTATCTCTTACACCATTTGCAATGGTTCCGACACCTTGCTCTGGTTTGATCCCTGGCACCCAGCGGGCATTCTCCTCCCCCTTGTCTCCCCTAGAATCATTTCCTCTATAGGCTCGTCCCGATTAACCATTGTTGCCTCCATCCTCTCCCCTTCGGGCTGGGCTCCCCCCCCCCTCTTCCTCCCCCTTTGCCAGACCTCTGGGCTGCCCTCCCCTCCATTCCTCCTAGACATTGCGGATTATCGAACTCCATCATTTGGCTGCCCTCCCCCTCTAGCCACTTTTCCTCTTCTTCTGCCTAGAACTTCGCCCAAACCAAAGACCCTCTCCTACCTTAGTGTAATCTCACCTAGTTTAAAGGACACATTCCTCGCCATAGCTTCATTGCCTGGCAAGCTCTCTCCTACTATCTTCCAACTCAGTCTTCCCTTAACTACTAGCACATTCAAGTTCTCACCTCCTATTGTATGTGTTGGCATGGCACCGAAGATGTTAACCATCTTTTCTTCTCTTGCCCTTTATCCGCCTCTGTCTGGAAAAAGGTCCTTTCTTATTGCTGGCCCTCAAACTGAACCATTCTTCCCCTTCCCCGGGAATGGATGTGGGTAGACATGACCTTCTCTGGCCCCACCATTTGTGACAGTTGGGAAACTTGCATTATGTGCCACCATCAACCACCTTTGGATGGAAAGAAATCTTCGCAAATGGACTATCAACTCCCGTTCCTTGGAAGGGATTTGGAAGGCTATCTACTTTGATGTTTCCTCCAAAGTTAGATCCCTCACCCACCACCCGGTTCGTGACACCCAAGGGAACAGGTTTATTATTGTCTCCTGGGGTCTTTCTTCTTCTTTCATCTCCCCCCCCCCAATGGCTGTCTCCCATAGTAAGTGCCTTGGATTGTTAGCTCCTTGTGGGTTTTTTTATTTTTTTTTTTTCTTCTATTCCCCCTGGAGTGGCTTTTCCTTGTTGGCTTTCAAAACTTCACTTCTTGGATAAATTTCAAAAACTAATAACAAGAACTAAGTATACCAACTCCCATTAAAAGCTTAGATATCAAATAAAACCTTTAGGTTCTCAACCATTCTATTTCTAACCGAACAACCCTATAGTCATGGTTCTAAATCTCGGCCAAAACATGCAGTTTCGACCGAAATGTCTCGGTTGAGCCAAGACGAAACCATAGATCAATAGGGGTTCATCCCAGGTATTGTTGGGTTTCGACTGGGTTTGACCAGGTTTCGGTATAAAATCCCATACTTATAACAAAACCTGTCAGTTTCGACAGTGAACCCAAGGGTGCCGCTGGTCTCAATATTAGGGAGGAGTTTTTTTTTTGCCAAAAACTTGGATTATTTGCCCAAATTGCTTCGTTGCTCACCACTATTTGGCATTCTCATATGCATTCAACCCTTTTACATCTAGGATTTGCTGAATGGAGCTTGAAGGTAATGCTCATTTTCCCCAAATTTAATTTTTGGAAGAATATAATAAGAGACAAGGTAGTTTTGTTCCAATTTTTATGTCTTAAATAGAATGGTCTGATCTACGACTTCAGGGAATTGGATTATTTTAGGTTGTTAAATTGTTTAGAGAGTTTTCATTGTTTTTAAATATGGCTAGTGTACAGCATCATTTAGTGTACATAAACAAGCATGGATCCAAACCATAACTACCATTTTGGGCCTCAAAACCTAGGTTTCAAGTTTTGCCCAGAAAAATACCAGGTTTTAGTTGAAACCTGATATATCTCAGTTTCAACCAGGTTCGAAACTGGCCTCAAAACTGAGATTTAAACCTTCCCTACAATTGAGATTAAAATTTAAAACAATAACAAAATGATTAAAATAAACCTAAAGTACTAAATCAGTACTCCATAGAGGTTACCAAATATCGTTCTATGAAGTCCCCATTGCTTCATCAGGGACAGTTTTACAATCGGAAATGGGGATGAGAACCCAAGAAGTTGCCCACTAACTGGATATACCATTGCATTGCTTCTCAATTCTCAGTGTTGGTGAATGGAAGTCCAGTTGGTTACTTCTCCTCTTCAATGGGTATCAGGTAGGGATGCCCTCTCTTTCCGTACATCTTCTATCTTGCCATGGAAGCTCTTTCTAGAAGTCTACAAGTGGCTACTGACACACCTCATCTCAACCATTCCTAAGTGCAAGGCTATGAAGCTTACTCACCTTGCTTCAGCTGATGATTGGATGATATTCTCCAAAGCTGATCCTTCTTCTATTGGAAATATCATGCTTTGTCTGTCCCAATTTGCTGTAATGTCTGGGCTCCACATCAATCTGGTAAAATCCCTTATCTTCTTGGCTGGGATCTCTAAGCCTGCCAAAGCTTCTCTTCTGGAGCAATCCGGTTTCTGCTTGGGGCATCTTCCAATAAATTATCTCGGGCTCCCGCCTATTCCAACTAGGCTCTCTGCCCATCATTGTACTCCTATGCTTGACCTTATTAGAAAGCGCCTCCAGCTCTGGAAAGGAAAACTTCTATCTTTTGCAGGTCGTCTTGAGCTTATTAGATCCGTCCTCCAAGCTTCTTACATTTACTGGTTGGGTATTTATGGTTTGCCAAAATCCATTATTTCCAAGTTGGAGTCCATGTTTGCCTCTTTCCTTTGGAAAGGTAGTGAGTGCTCTAGATTTCTTCATCCTATCAATTGGGCTGCAGTTTGCCTTCCTAAAGCAGAAGGGGGACTTGGCTTGAGAAGGATAAAGGATGTGAACTTCGCTAGTATCATCAAGTTGGCTTGGAAAATCATCTCTAAGAAGAAGAGTATATGGGTTGAATGAGTTTACTCGAATTCCCTTAGATCGGATTCTTTTTGGACGGTTAAGATTCCAGCAGATGCCTCATGGGTATGGCACAAAATCATTGTTATCCGGCCCTCCATATCTTCAGCCTGTTCTTCCTAAATAAGCAATGGGACCAATACCTTTCTTTGGCTTGACCCGTGGCACCCCAAGGGAATCCTGTATCACACCATTAGCACCAAAAGAATCAATAACTCAAGCCTTCCCAAGATGGCCCTTGTGGCTGATATTATCTCTTCTGGCAATTGGTCTCCCCCGGCCAATTCTATGATGCATCTAGAGGATCTATGGAACTCATTGCCGGGCATTCCAATATCCCAACAGCAAAGCCATGACACTACTCTTTGGATGCCTTCCTCCTCAAAGCTGTTCTCTTCCAAGGCTGCTTCGGAGTTTGTCAGGACTCGTGGGCCGTCCTCCATGGCATCGTCTCATATGGTTCAAGCATCACATCCCCCACCAGAGCTTCACAGCTTGGAGAGTGTTCACTAACTCCTTGCCTACTCAACACTTTCTCATCAAGAGAGGCATTCTAGTTGACCCAATGTGTATCCTTTGTGACAATGAGACAGGGACTATAGAGCATCTCTTCTTTGCCTGTACCACTTCTTCAGCCATATAGAAAGGGATTCTTGACAAGTGTTGGCCAGTCAACAGGAGGATTCTTCCTTTCCAAAGGGAGTGGATTTAGATGGATATGACTTTTCAGGGAAAGTATATATGTGATGTTGTGGGAAGACTAGCCTTCTATGCTACAACAAATCAGATCTGGATGGAAAGAAATCATAGGAAATGGATCTCCATCTCTCACCCTCTTGGTAAGATTTGGGGCTCCATCTTCTTTGATGTCAAGGCTAAACTCTCTCAGGATACTTCCACTTGTAACCCCTCCCCTAGAAATTGCCATATTGTAAACTCCTGGGAGCTCCACCATTAGGAATAGTACCTCCCTCTAAGATAGTTTTGTTTCCTTCTCCCTCCCCTCTCTAGGTGTTGTATATCCTTTTTTTTTTTTCTTTTCTTTTTTTTTTCTTTTTTCTTGGTAATGAATTATTTATTCACCCAAAAAAGAGTTCTACCACAAGAGGGCTTCTTCATCATCTAGGAGGCCTGCAAAACAATTTGCAAGCTTTGAAGAACCAACAATGGTGGGTGGGATGAAGTGGAGGGGGAGACCCCCTCTCCATTGGGGATGGGGATGTTTGAATAGTGTGTGAAAGAGGATCTACAACAATAGGGGGATCAGAGGAGTTTGGAAGGGAATCATCAGGGATGGACTATCCGAAGCAATGGCGACTTCATGGAATGATGGAATCCTATCTCATGGATAAAAGATTCTTCATTTTTAGGTTTTTCGATGATGATGACGAGCATCGGGTTCTCAAAGGGGGACCCTGGCGAGTAGGCCGTAGTCCTATCTTCCTTCGTCAATGGAACAAACATTAGCAACTGCATCGCAGCGAGTTCATCTCCATCCCTCTATGGGTCTCCTTTCCAGGCATCCCTCTCCATTTCTGGTGTAAGGAAGGTCTCAATATTGTGGGATCAGTCATTGGAACCCCCCTTTTCTCAAACGCTAGAACAAAGGAGGACAGGCTTGCCTATGCCTATATCTGCATCGAGGTTACTGCAAATGAACCTATCCCCTCCACTATCATAGTGAATGATGGAGAATACTCCTTTCAGCAAGATGTCACTTTCGAGTGAGTTCTTCCTCGCTACTTAACCTGTAAAACTTTTAGGCATGATCCAAAACTTTGTGCTACCAAGTCTACCACCTTTGATCCTAGAGAAGCTCTTGAACCCCTCAACCTCCATCATGTTGGAGCCATCCCCCCTCCAGAGGAAGAACTAGACTTCGTCGCCGCTGCCGGAATAACTTCTCTTCCTCAAGGGCGCCAGACTCTCAACAGCTTCAAAATCCTGGCACCAAGCAAGGACCGTTAGTCCAAAGTGATCATTTACCCAGCAGTAGCAATCGATTTGCAACCTCGATGTCCGTTAGAAAAGATTCACCTATTGGCCTTAACGATGCAACCGTAGTTGTCAAGGCGCCAAGGTGAACCAAGGCGTTAAAGGGATTGCTAAGTGCTTAGGAGACAGACCGCCCGCTTTAAGGCAAACAAGGCAACCAGGTGCTATTTTTATTTTCCCTCTTTTTTAACATTATTTAGGATGCTACATATACCTTGTATCATAAACAATCAACATTAATGCACATCAAGTCATCAAAAACCAACATTAAGCCACATCAAATCGTAAAAAATCAACATTAAGTACTCAAAAATCAACATTTTGAGAAAAGTTCTTGTTCTCTAATAATTTGACTGGTCAAATAATTTTATTTTTACACGAGACCTTTTGAATTAGGTAGAGCACAAAACCATTCCTAAAAAGTCTTAAGATTACTTAACTCTGAGTCGTAATGACAAACTTTGTTCCAGACAAACTTATTTTAAAGTGTGCAAATGTTGTTAAAGTCGCCTAAATGAAAATGATTTTATAGACATCATAACAAAAGATTATCTTACTGGACTTCTGATTTTTAGCAATGTTTTACCATGATAAGATTTATAAATTAATTCAGAAAAATCTCAGCATTTGAAAGTTGAAAATCGCCCCTACAACCAAAAATCCATTTTCTGTTCTTGGACTGGGAGGTTGACTTTTTATCCTTTTAGAATTTGATTTTTAAACTATTTTTATTGGATTCAAATATGGGGTATTTAATTATTTAGGATAATATCTTAAGTAATTACTTAAATGATATTTGACATAAATAAGTGTTGCGCTTTGCAATAAGGCGACAGTCACCCAGATCCCACTAGGCCGCCTAGATGCCTAGTTGTCGCCTAAGCGATGCCTTGACAACTATAGATGCAACCTCTGGCTGAAAGCAACCCCTGCCAATAGAAATAGATTGTGATAGTGATGGATCCATTGTAGTGTCGCTTATGATACTAGCAAATCAATTTTTTGCTCCAAGTCCACTTCTCGATCAAGCTCCTCTCGATCTGAAACGGTGGCTGATTCATCCAGTGGATCCTCCTCCACAAGCTCAAAAGAAGATTCTGATCATGGTACGACTTTCCCTTCAGAGCCTTGTCGCTTCTTGAAAAACCCTAGCAAAAGTAGATCGCTTATGACTGAACTATCTAAGGATCTAATCGCTTTATCCCCTTCTGATCCCTCCTTTCTTGTGGGACACACCCCAACCACCGACACTCCATCACCCCACGTGCCTCCTATGGACCTCTTCATTTCTGAGAACCACTCCCATCCTCCAAAGCCGACCTCTTCTATACGCCCTACCACTACTCCCCCTCTTAGCCAACTCCTTCAAGGCCCATTATGCCTAGGCTATTGCATGTTGCTCCTGAAACCAACCGACCCTTTGGGTCTACCCACCATGGTCCTTCGGGTAAATCCAACTCCAATCGAAACATCTTTCTACTTCACCCGCCTCTGTCTAAGATCTGCTGAAGAATTCTAAGAAAACCATCGACAGCTCCTCCATCCCCCAAGCCACCCCTGCCACTCCTTCCACCTTTGTTCACCACCCAAGTTCCTCCCTCCAGGCTTCCCAAGTCTCAAGCCCAATCCTACTCTCGTTGTCAACGTGTTGATTCCAAAGGTCACCCTATTAGTTACAAATCCACCCATAAGGAGTCCTTGTTGCAACTCCCTCATGCTTCCCAATGAACCAAGGATGTTTCTGGAACTCTAGGGGCCTCAACTCCCCTTCCAAGCATACTGTTGCCTGCTCCCATCTTAAGTTGCTCCATCCCAATCACTGCTGCCTCATTGAAACTCGAGTTAAAGAACCCAATGCTGCCAGAATTGCCTCTTCCATAGCCCATGCCTGGCCCTTACTAACCAACTATAGCCACCATATTAATGGCCATATTTGGTTTCTATGGGATCCCCAAAAGTTAAAGGCTACCCTTCTTTCCTCTTCTTCCCAGACCCCTCCATCTCAGTATCTCTGATACCTTTGGAAATTCCCCCCTCCTCCTAACTGTCATCTATGCCTCAAATTTTTCTCTTGAAAGTACAAATTTGTGGGCCAAGCTTCGCCATATTTCCAAACAGATTGGGTCTCCTCCCTGGGGTCATGTTGGTGATTTTAATGTGGCCCACTTTGGTCATGAAAAGCAGGGTGGTGACCAACTTGATATTGCTTCTATTGGTGAGTTCATTGACTGCATTGAAGACATTGGTGTTAATGATTTAAGATGGTCTGGTTTTAAATTGGCACAACAAACATAGTGGTGTTTTCAGGATTTCATGCAAGCTGGACCGGTTTCTGGTAAATTAATCATGGCTCTCTACCTTCCCCTCTTCTCGAGCTTCCTTTGAGGACCCAGATATCTCTGATCGCTGCTCTTATCTCTCTCCTTATTCAACCATATGTTTCCTTTGGATGTTCAAATAATTTGATATGTGGTCCTCCCATCCCACTTTTCTTGCTACTGTTAAGGAAGCCTAGGATATACCGGTGCATGCTTTCTCTTCCCCGCTTATTGCATTTTCGAGGAAGGTTTGGAATATTAAGTGTGCTTTCAAAGCTTGGAATACTGATGTGTTTAGCAATATATCGGCTCAGGTTTTGGAGTGTGAGAACAGGTTGTCTGCCATTCATTTTAGCTCCAATCTGATTATTCTGATATCATGCTTGCAGAAGAAGAAAAAGAGGTTTCTTTGGCTCTCTCCTCTCTCCTTGCTCAAGAGGAAAGCTTCCTCAGACAGATTCTAGAATTAAATGGCTTGAACTTGGGGGTTCTAATTCGGCTTATTTCATCGCTCGATGAAGGCTAGAAGTAACTTGAACTCCATCCCTATGTTGTTATCTTTTGATGAAACTCCTATTTTGAGTGTTGATGGTATCAAAGCAGAGGCTGCCACTTATTTTAAGGATTTATTCAATTCTTCTCTCTCTTCTAGGGGGTCCTACCGGATGATTTTCTCGACAAGTTCATTTCTTATCATCACCTTAGTGCTCTTCAGGGTATCCCTACTGATGAGGAAATTATCACCATAGTGAAACTCCAAGAAATCCAATAGAGCTCCGGGTTCAGATGGGTTCAATATGGGCTTTCAAAGCTACTTGGGATATCATAAAAGAGGACCTCATCAAGGCCATCAAACGCTTCTTCTTCAATCCTAGTCAAATTAAAGGGGTTAACCAAACCTTCCTCTGCTTGATCCCAAAGAAGGCAGGGGCTGCTTCTATATCTGATCATCGACAGATCTCCCTGTAACCTGCTTTACAAATTTTTTGCAAAGATCTTGGCTTCTAAACTCAAGGCAGTGATGGACCACCTGTTAGTGCAAACCAATCGGCTTTTATGCCTGGTAGAAGTATCTCAGACAATATTCTTCTTTGTCATGAGATTATTCGTGGATTTCACAGAAATCTCACTCTCCTTTAGTCCTTATGAAGATTGATATCCACAAGGCTTTTGACTCCCTGAATTGGGATTTCATTTCTAAAGTTATGCTCAAGATGAGGTCCCCTCAGGTGTTTGTTCATTGGATCAGAAGTTACATATCTACACTCAGCTTCTCAGTCTCAGTCCATGGTAGCCCGGGTTTTTTCACTTCTTCGGTTGAAATTCAACAGGGATCTCCCTTACCCCCATATATCTTTTCCCCGGCTCTTGAAGTACTTTACCATAGAATCCAGATTAGAACAGATCAGCAAAGTATACCTCCAATTCCAACGTGCAAGGCATCAAGCTCACCCACCTTGCTTTTGTTGACGATCTTCTGATATTCTCTAAAGCTAGTATTGATTCTTTGGGGAATATTATGGCTTGTCTCCAGTTCTTTGAGAACCTTTTAGGGCTCGGTATCAAACTGCAGAAATCACGTCTTTTCCTAGCCGAAGTTTCTGATTTGGATAGGATCTCCCTTACTGAAAAAACAGGTTTTTCTATTGGTCATCTCCCTATCAAGTATTTGGGTTTCCTCCGATCCCAACTAGGCTAGCTGCCCATCACTGCACCCCTATGCAAGATCTTATAAGAAAGAAACTTCAACTATGGACAGGTAAACTTCTATCCTATGTAGGCAGGTTGGCCCTCATTAGGCATTTCCTCCAGTCTTCTTATATGTATTGGCTGGGCATCTATGGTCTTCCTCAATCTACGATCAAAGGATTGGAATCCCCCATGTCTGCTTTTCTTTGGAAAGGCTTTGATTCTACAAAATTTCTTCGTCCCATTAGTTGGGCATATATTTTCCTTCCAAAGTCTAAAGGAGGTCTAGGCTGGAGGCGTATCAAAGATGCCAACTTAGCTAGGATAATCAAGCTGATTTGGATGGTTGCCAAAAAGAAAAAAAAGTAACTGGGATGACTGGGTCTACTCGGGTTTTACTCTGATCGGACTCTATCTAGATTGCCCCTGTTATGACTGATGCTTCCTAGGTTTGGCATAAGATGCTTTCGGTTTGTTCCCTTGTTGTTGGGGCTATCTCTTCCAGCATTGGGAATGGCTCCACAACCTCCCTTTGGCTTGATCACTAGCATCCTCTTGGTATCTTACTCCATTAGAGTCCTACTAGAACTATTTATAGCTTGGGGGTCACAAAAACCTCAACGGTTTCAGATATTATCAGTGTTGGTTCTTGGACTCCCCCGAGCTCCTCTACTCCCCTGCTTGCTTGTGTTTGGAATCCATTACCTCCTATTAGTTCCAATGGTATAAGTGATACTATATTGTGCTCTCCTACTTCTTCGGGAGCCTTTAGTTCTAAGGCTGCCTGGGACCATCATACGACACGGTTCTAATGCTCCTTGGAAGAAGATCCCCTGGTTCGAGCATCATATTACTACTTGGAGGGATCTTACAAACTGCCTTCCGACTCAATCTTTCCTTATCCACCGACAGATATCTATCTCTTCTGCCTTAACTCTCTGTTGGAATGGTCTTGAGGACATTGACCACCCCTTCTTTGACTGTCCTTTCTCCTCCCCCTTTTGGAAAGGTGTTCTAGCCAAATGTTGGCCAAGGCGGTGTCATATTCTCCCCTTTTAACGGGAGTGGATTTGGGTTGATATGACCTATGGAGGTCTTACTTTTGTGATGTGGTGGGTAAGCTAGCCTTCAATGCCTCCATCAATTAAATTGGGATGGACCGAAACATTAGGAAATGGACCTCCAACTATCGGCCTCTCCAAAAAATTATGGATTCCATTTCTTTTGACATTAAAGGAAAGTTCTCTATTATCTCTTCTTCTTGTACGGACTCCCCAAGGAACATGCATATTGTTGCCCTGGGATTTCCTCTCTCTCGTCTCCAAGCTATTCCCCCTTAAGGATTGGTATTTGTGTATTTCTTTTCTCTTTTCCTTTTTCCCTTTGCCTTTGGGCTCTTGTATTTTTTCTTCTCTTTGATTACGATTATATTATTCACTCAAAAATATATATATATATATATATATATTCAATTATCTATAGCTTGTTAGAAAGCTCCTTACACTTCTATTTCAGCCAATTTCTTCAAATTTCATCTGCTTAGGCCTTCAAAAATTTGACCTAAAAATTGGTGATGGGATTAGTGACATGATTTAGCATTTATTTACCAAGTTTGATATTCCTCTAGAACTTGCATATTTGATCCTCTTCTTTTCTTCTTTCTTCAGGAAAGCGCCCTTGCCCCTGCATCACCAAGGAAGCGCGGGCTCAACTGAGAATAAAAAAGACAAGTTGCTGAACCAGTGAACCATGTTTGCTGACGCCAGCCCTCATTTCCCCTATTCCATTTTAATGTTCATTTTCTATTTTTCTTTCAGGATAATATGTTCTTCGACAGCATTGGCTGTTCTTTTTGCTTCAAAATTAAATATTCTAATACAGCAGCATCCAAGGATGTGGCTAAACCCTGTCATGTCATGTCAACATGAACATTATGGGGAAGCTGAAGTATTAACTTACCAAAGGAGGACAAAACATCCCCAAACATGCAAATGATGATAAGAACCATATAACTAAACGAACTATGGATAACAGAAATTACAGCGTCTCATAATCTAAGTGAAGCATGTGTAGATGATGACTAGATATCTAAAGGCATAAAAAAAAAAAAAAAAAAAAAAAAAAAAAAACCGAATAAAGCATCCACAAATATGCAAATAACATAATCCACCAAAGGACAGAGAAATTTCATCATACTAGTGACATCCACTTCCTTGAGTTCACGTTCGTACGCACAATTGTCGCACATCCCTGAGACAGAGGGTAGAATGATACAGACCGAGTTTGGTATCAGTGAAGTGTTTATACCACAGTTCTAATAACATTAATAGCATGACAGTCAAATGGCAATGGGGTGGGGTCAAACCAAGACTTCCTTGCCCCTCTATTGTTAAGGGTTTGGTATAAACCCATAATGGATTAGAGGCACGTGTAGTAACAAAGAAATACCAAAAAAAAACTCCATAGAACAGGCTGCAAATTGTTTCCATTATGAAGTCAATTAATGTCCTGATGAGTCCATAGGAGTGAGGCAGATATAATTTTGGGGAATCATTTGGCAGAAAGGCTTTGGAGAGGTAATGACCCACCCAAAACCTGACAACTAGCCCTGATAATTAGCCATCCATGACAATAAATACATAACAAGAAAAACAAGAAGGTACCATTGCAGTCCTGTAAAGGCTCAGCAAAATGACGAAAAAAAGAACTTCGACGGCATTCTCGTTTAGACTGCTAGGAGTGGGGTAAGTTAGTACTTGCGATGAAAACAGATTCCATGACCATATAAATAATACAACTACTTTAAATGTGAAGTATTGTACTGCATTAGCAGTTTTAAAGGATGAATAAGAAAGGCAAAGAAAGGTAGCAGCCAGTATAAATCTTCTGCCAACTCTTTCACATTAATCCAGTTATGCAATTGATAATTCAACCATAGTTGTCAAGGCGTCACCTATAGGAGTCCAGGCGGTTTGCCTAGGGGCCTAAGCGACAGTCGCCTTATTGCACTGCATGCCGCCTTGTGTTTTGGCACTTATTTATGCCAAATATCATTTAAGTAAATGTTTCATTTACTTAAGATATTATTCATAAATAAGCAAATATCCCCTATTTGAATCTAGTAAAAATAGTTTAAAAAAAAAATTCCAAAATGATAAAAAGTCAACCCCCCAGTCCAAGAAGAAAAACTGGATTTTTGTTATAGGGGCGATTTTCAACTTCTAAATGCTGGAGTTTTTCTCAATTATGAAAATTTTATAAATTCTATTATGTTAAAACATTACTAAAAACCAAAAGTCTGGTAAAATAATTTTTTGTTTTGATATCCATAAAATTATTTTCATTCAGGCGATTTTAACAGCATTCCCGCACTTAAAAATAAGTTTGACCGGAGCATAACTTTGTCATTACAACTCAGATTTAAGTAATCTTAGACTTGTTGGAAAGCTGGTTTTATATTATAACTGATACAAAAAGTCTCATGTAAAAATAATATCATTTGACCAGTCAAACTTATTATAGAACCAGCGCATTTCTCGAATTTTTGATTTTTTATAACTTAATATGACTTAATGTTAATTTTTTATGATTTAATATGGCTAAATGTTGATTTTTAATGACTTGATGTTGTTTAATCTTGATTTTTTATGATACAAGGTATATAAAGCTTACTAAATAATATTAGCAAATAGGAAAAATAAAAAATAACAATTGGTCGCCTTGTTCGCCTCAAGGCGTGCGCCTTCTCGCCTAAGCGCTTAGGCAAGCCTGCACCGCCTTGGTTCGCCTTGTCGCCGTGACAACTATGAATTCAACTAATGGAATGAAGGAACAGCTTATATGTGCCAACTGAAAATAGTAGGCCATCTTAGATAACATGATGATGAGAATCACAAATATAAGCATCTTAAGCAACTTGAAGATGAGAATCACAATGATGATGTAACACAAAGCAGCACAGAAAGGAAAAAATTCTCAATCTGATGAAGAAGACATGAGCATCGTTTATTAGAATCCAGGGAAAGAAATAAGTTCCAGAATAAAAACTGAAATACAGATCATTGCTAGCGTGGCCTACTACGTTTCCAACCAGGGCTCTCCAAATCAGCATAACAGTGTTGTTTTTGGTCCCATCAATTATCCAAGCACAAATTTCATCAGTCAAGTGAGAAGTATTACCAAACTTGAGTTCAGTCTTATGGTATGGCCACCTGCAACTTCAGATATCAACTTCTTGTTGGTACAAACCAAGTTAGTCAGTGTCATTTTCATCTGAAGTAGCTGTTAGAATCAGTTTCGAAGTATAATAGGTTAGTTTGAGAGTAGGCAGCAACTCCAGCAAAGCACGAGTTTACCCCCTTTAAGTTGCAGACTTTCATTTTTTTTATTTATTATTTAGTTATTCCAAAGTTTAAACAACATTATTTGGTCAGTTTAAGAGTAAGTTATTAGCTTCCAAATTGGTCATTGAGATTAATTTTTGATAGGAAAAATCATAATTTTTGGGTTCTATAAAAGGAACCATGGTACCCCATTCCATCACTCCAGCTCCTGCAATTGATATTTTCAGCAAAAAATCTTAGTTCAATACTCTATTTTAGAGTTTATTCTTGCTCTTTTCTAAATCCAGTTTGGAAAAACCTTTTTGTCACTTCTCCATTACCTGGATATCCCAGCATGACAGCATCCACAGTATACACATTCTGTCGGGATGGAACTGAGTCCAATGTCCCACCAAGGTGATCTCTTGGCCCGACAAGAAACCAGTCCATTTCTTTGTCCCAAGGGAAAATGTCCTTCGCGTAAAGAGCAAAAAAGATTAAAAGGTGGAGGAAAAGGTTTCATATATAAATATAATAAGGTCTTAATCAAACCAACTCCAGTATTTACTAAGATATGCTAAATTGAAACTCATAAAACAGAGAGGCAATCCTCCCACTCCTAGATACTCCCATGCACAAGAGAACAATGGTGGTCTCTGCAGACATTCCTAATCGAAATATTCCTGAAGCAGTTGGTGAAATTATTGTTCTATATTGACCAAGACCCAACAAAGAAGATATGCAAAGAACATAACTAGAGGCTCATAACATCAATGCGGTCATTCAAAACCTTGTAACTTACAGTACCTGACAATACCGCACCATGTCATATAGGTTTTGCAATCCAGATTTCTCATAGAAGACCATCGAACTCTGGTTACAGAGGTATTGCATCCAAATTCATCAGAAAACATCAACATATTCCAAATAACTGTACCTCCCAATTAGGTTAGCTATACCTGCCGAGGAACGTCACCAGGCCTAAAATAGAGTAGGCAATCAGAAGGAAGTCCATCTCGTCCAGCCCGACCACTTTCCTGCAATGGCAGAAAGTATGACAAGTAAAGAGTGCAGCAACAATAGAGTATTACTGTTTAGAAAGTAAGCCCATAATGTGGAAAGCACCAACTAAGCCCATAATGTGAAAAGCACCAACTACCTGATAGTATGCCTCCATAGATTTACTTAGGCTGTGATGGATGACAAACCTGACTAAAAACCATTAAAAAGTTTCAATTATTTATAATATAGAAAAGACATGGATGAAAATCTAGAAACAAATTACGGGACACACCAATGCAATTATGAGAAAGTCGTTTGAGGTGGCATGGCCATGTTCAACGGAGGCCTTTGGATGCTCCATTACGGAGGAGTCATTTGATTCAGACTGAAGAATCTAAAAAAGTTAGTGATGTAGATTCATCATCAAAATGGGCTTATTTTATTAGAAATAAGCTTCATGATGGGTTATATATGTTTTGACCTTTAGTTCCAAAGGTTTTCTTTGTAATGGACCACTTTAATGGGCCTTTGATACGGGTATAGTCTAGGCATACGCAAGGATTAAAGTATCGGTATCGGTCACATATCAGAGGGTATCGTATCGTATCAGAGATACGCTAAGATACGCTAAAGATACACATAAATGGAGAGGAAATATTTTTTTAAACACTTTTGCATAAAGAATTTGTTAAAAAAAAGCTATTGATAACATGTATTATGCATAAACACTAAATTGAGGGTATCACACTAAGAATTCAAGGTTTGTAGTTGTCCCATAAATGTAAAATCCTTATTCCCAACCTTGATTTCAACTTTAGTGAGAGAGAAATATAGCTGGTAGCAACTTTGGAACAAAAACCCCTCAAAAAATCGTGTTTTTCTAAAAAATTACCCATCTTGGCCATTATATGACCGTAGCGTACTATATCGGTACATACCGATACTCACCGATACGTACCGATCGATACATACCAATACTCACCGATACGTATCGATCGATACACACCAATACTCACCAATACGTATCGATACATACCGAAACGTACATTTCACCTCGATTTTATATTTTCCATAGTCGTATCGGTGCATATCATATCGTATCGATGTGTATCGGTGGTGTATTGATGCATATCGGTATGTATCGTAGGATATATATCGATATGAAAGGATATTAAAAATTCCATGTATCGTATCGGTGTGTATCGCAGCGGTCGACTAAATTTAATATACGTATCGGAGGGTATCATATCGGAATTGGAGATACTTTAAACCATGGGCGTACGTGATTAGTCAAGTTAATGCCTTTATTTCTTTATTTTAATTGCTATTTGTTGAGATGTTAAGAGGAATAATGACTTGCGTCTAATGGACACAGGCCAACTCCATTTATAATATGGAAGAGAACATTCTAGATATAAGTACAAGACTAAAATAACCCTTATAGACAATTCTACACTTGCACTCATTTACATCACTCCCCTTAAGCTGGTGCATAGACATCACATATGCCCAACTTGCTGGTAATAGGATGAAACGTCTTACTACCAAGACCCTTATTAAATACATCAGCCAATTGTTTATTGCAAGGAACAAAAGGCACAGTGATGAGACTCATATCCATTTTTTCTTTGATGAAGTGCCGATCAATCTCCACATGTTTGATTCGATCATGCTGGACTGGGTTGTAAGCAATGTTGATGGCAGATTTGCTGTCACAAAATAGCTTCATAGGAAGAGTAGCGAGGACAGCCAAGTAACAAGGTTATAACCAACAAATGTGCCATAAGGCCCATAACCAGTGGTAGACTATGGTCATCAAATGAACCTGCCCAATCAACATTCGTGAAGGCCTCGACCCGAAGGTGATCATGAGAAAAAAGGATGCCACGTCCTGAGGCAGATTTTAAGTCACGCAGAATGCGCAGCACGGCTTCCATGTCTAAGGAGTAAGGATCATGTATGTACTAGCTAACCAAGCTGACAAGTGCCCAACTAATCTCAGATATCTCCCCTTATCCACTGGATCACCTTCTTTCCTAAATAGATGACCATTAGCATCAATAGGAGTATCTTCTGGCTTGCACCCAGATATATACGTCTCAGAAAGAAGTTCAAGTACATACTTTCATTGAGACAAGTAGATTACATGAGAAGACCTGAAAACTTCAATAGCAAGGAAGTAACGAAGCTGTCCAAGATCTTTAACCTCGAATTCCACATCTAGGTATTTATTGAGACGAGAAATCTCTGTAAGGTCATCAACTGTAACAACAATATCAACTATTTAGAAAATCAAGATAGCAATATTTCTACAAAATCTCTTGATGAAGAGTGCGGTTAGCATTGAATTGAGAGTAACCTATAGCCATAGCCTTGTGAAACCGCCCAAACCAAGCAGAGGGGACTATTGTAGCCCATATAACGCATGTTTCAGCTTGCACAAATTCCTTTGGATTTTAGAGCAAGTGAACCTAGGAGGTATGTCCATATACACTTCCTCCTCAAGTTCCCTATGAAGGAATATAATGTAGAACTAGAATCACATATGATCCTAATCCCAAGCAGGATCTGAAATTATGGCTGAATAGAGAAGATGTCCTCCAAAGGCTTGGTTCTAGCTCTCAACACTCTCTCGCAACAAACAAGTAAAAGGAAAATAAGAAAAGAAAGAGAATTCGATGGAGGGTTGAGAAGGGGAAAGAAGAACTCGTGAATGGGCATCTCACCCCTCAGGTTTAGACATCTCACCTAAGGCATCTCACCCAACTGCATCCCACAGCACAGCAGCATAAGCTATCTTTTTCTTTCATTAATAAATTTGTGTTCAATGTTGTAGTCACTTACAAACTTGTATAGAAGATTCAAAACTAACCCAAACACTAAAAAGGAAAGGCCTAACCCAATCTTTAACCAATTGGGAAACCTATATTGACTAGGAAACTAAAATTACAAAGGAAATAGACTCAAAACAGGACTTTAACTAAACTAATGAATTAAATCTCATTTTTCTACTTTCTACCCATATTTTAGGCCCATTAAAGTGGCCTATCTGCCTTCCAAAGTCCAGATCGATCAGTCGGGGCTTGCTAGCGACCTCGCCCCCATTCCCAAAAATGTCCTTCCTCCCCTTTTTACCTCTTCCGGACTCGGCTCCCCTTGCTACCTTTTCTTCCTCATTGGAGAACCTTCCTAACCCTACCTCATCCCCTTATACTCTAAGAATCTGAGCCCTCAGTCTTCCTTTGAACCGGATTTCATCCCTCTCAACCAATATATTTCGGTTCACATGCTCAATCAGTTCTCCAAGTACCCATCGGACCACCCCCTCTACCCGGGTAACCTTTACAACCCGACCCACTAGCTAAACCAACCTTCCTACCCTGACCCGCGACCTAACCTGACCATCCAGCCTGACCCCAACCCACAGCCTGATCCAATAAACCGGCCTACTTATCCAAATCCACAACCCGACCCACCCATATAACTTAACCCTCTCCCCCAACCCACTTAACCTATCCTCTTCTCCCGCGATTGCTGCCTTCTAGTTTGGTTCCACCGGACCTCCACCTGCCACAGGTCCTATGCCGTTTACCGTCACCGATGACCAGGTCCCAGCAAGTTCTACTCCGATCGTCGTCACCGGTACTCAGGTCCCCGTGAATGTTGCTAAGACCTCTCCCTCTCCAACTGAAGTCGCTCCACCTCGCAAGACCTACATAGCCATGTCTGTGACTCTCCTGGCCACTTCCACTGCCAATCCGACAACCTCCTTCGATGATCACAACGATGCTTCAGCTCCTCGTCTGGCCTTGAAAGGCCCCATAACTTCCCGTCAAGCCTTGGAAGGCCATTCATCTCGTCAGACTCCCTCGGATGGTTCTCCTGCTCACATGACCCCCCGCTCGACTACAGCTCTACTCACGGAGTTGGACACTTCTTCTGGGTTGACCAACTCCCCATCGGATGACCCAAAAGTGCTCTCATCTGCCCAGAATTGCCTCCTAACTAAAGGCTCATCAACTGCGACCTCAACTCATACCAACCCCTTGAGAATCACTCCCGGCCAGATCACTCAGTGTTCTCTGTTGAACCTTGCCCTGGAGGAGCCCTCAGCCACCCACAAACCAATTCAACCTGTCACCCACAATCCTTTATCTCCCACCATCAAAACCTCCACCCCTCATCCCCGAAAGCATAAACCAAAAAGCTCACCCAATAACCTTAGATCATCTTCCACCCCTACCACCGCCCCTATCATTGGCTACCGCCACCGGGCCCCCTCTTCCACTGGTCTCCCCACCCCCATCACCCCCCGTTGCTCTTCCAAGAGTCCGATGCCCACTCCAACCAGTTCTTAATGATTCCGTGGACCATCTGGAACGTCCAAGGTCTTAATTCCTCTGCTAAAAAGGCGGAAATCAAATCTCTCATTCGCTCCTCTCAATCCAACCTCTGTTGCCTCTCGGAAACTAGGGTTCTTGAGGCCAATGTGCCCCGTATCGCTTCCACCATTGCCCCCAATTGGTCCTTTCTCTGCAATTATCATCATAGCCCAAATGGGAGAATCTGGATCCTCTGGGACGCCTCCTTTCTCACCATAACCAACATCTCCTCCTCCGCCCAAGCATCCCACATCTCTATCTCCCATCATGCTGGCCCTTTCATTTGCTTCCTCTCCCTTGTCTACGCTCACAACCAAGCTTCCCTCAGATCCTCTCTATGAGATGATCTTCTCTCCTTTGCCAGCACCACGGGCCCTCTTCCCTGGGCCATCTCTGGCAATTTCAATGTTATTCGGTTCAGTCACAAAAAGCAGGGGGAAGCCCCATTGATTCCCAGGTTGTCAACTCCTTCAATGATTGCATTGATGATCTCAATCTTACAGATCTCAGATGGTCTGGTGTCAAACTCACTTGGCAAAACAGACGATCTGGTAACCTTCGTGTTGCATGTAATCTTGATAGAGCCCTTGTTAATGAAGCCTGGCTTGACTCTTTCCCTTCTTCTCATGCCACCTTTGGTCTTCCTGGAATCTTTGACCATAGTCCCATCTCCCTCAATGTCATCCCCTTCCGCTCCTTCGGCCCTAGACCTTTCAAATTCTTTGACATGTGGACCTCTCACCTTGACTTCCATTCCCTTATCTTCACTACTTGGCACAGCCACACCTCCCATTCCCCTTTCCCTCTCCTTTCTTTTGCCTCCAAACTCAAGAGTGTGAAATTTGCTCTAAAGCTTTGGATCTCTTCCACCTTTGGGAACATCACCTCTGGTGTCACCTTTGCTCGGGAAAATCTTCACTCCATCCAATCCCGAATCTAGCAGGATTTCCCCAACCCTATCCTCATGGAGGAAGAGAAATCTGCCTCTTCTAATTTGGCCCTGCTACGGGATCAAGAAGATAGCTTCTTGCGCCAAAAAGCTCACATCAAATGCCCTGAGCTAGGTGATTCCAATTCAGCTTATTTCCACCGCTCTCTCAAAGCTAGAAATAATGCCAAATATATCCCGAAGCTTGTTTCCTCCACTGGGGTTGATCTCCTCCCCTGAGCACATCAAAGCCGAAGCCATTTCTCACTTCCAGAGGCTCTTCAGTCCCCCCCTATCACTCCAACCCTCATCCCCCAGAACCCCCTCAACAAATCAATGCCCTGCTGATTCCATTCCTTTCCTTCAATCTATCCCCAGTGAGGAGGAAATTATCTCTGCCATCCTCTCCCACAAGGCCACAAGTCCAACAAAGCCTTGGGCCCCTGTTGCCTGATGGCTTCAACATAAGTTTCTTCCCTGCCTACTGGAGTACCATCAGAAACGACCTTATCTCCGCGGTTCGAAGTTTTTTCTTCAACCCAAACCAAATTGAAGGGATTAATCACACCTTCCTCTGCCTCATCCCTAAAAAAGAAGATGTGGTCTCTATGAATGATTTCAGGCCCATTTCTCTGTGCAATCTCCTTTACAAATTTGTAGCTAAAATCCTTGCCAACAGGATTCAGAAAGTAATTGACTCCCTTGTCAGCCCTAATCAGTCGGCATTCATTGTTGGCAGGAGCATTTCTGATAACATTATGCTTTGTCATAAAATTGTTCGCGGTTTCGACCGCAAGCCCCACTCCCCTACGGCCCTCATCAAGAATGACATTCATAAAGCCTTTGAGACCATTAGCTGGGATTTCATCTCCAATGTGCTTCTTCAATTGCATTCCCTCCATCTTTTGTCCAGCGGATCCGGATTTGCATCTCCTCCCTCGCTTCTCTGTTCTGGTGAACGGGAGCCCTGCCGGTCACTTCCCCTCAGGTCGTGGCATCCGCTAAGGATGCCCCCTTTCCCCTCTACTGTTCTCTCTTTCCCTGGAAGTTCTCTCCCGTTCCATTCAATCCGCAACTGACCTCTACCTCATTTCTCACATCCCCAAATGTAAATCCCTCCTTTCTCATTTGGCATTTGCCGATGACATCACGATCTCCTCCAAACCAGATTCTCTCTCTATCTCCACCATCATGTCCACCCTTCATTCCTTTGAATCCATATCAGGGTTTAGCATAAACCTCCTGAAGCCTAACATTTTCATTTCTGGTGTCACCCTTAAGATCCGCACTTCCCTCTCCGAGCTCTTTATTTTTCCTCTTAGGTCTTTGCCTGTGAAATACTTGGGTCTTCCCCGGATATCCTCCAGGCTTTCCGCCCACCATTGTGCCTCTATGCTGGACAACCTAAGGAAAAGGCTCCAGCTCTGGGAAAGCAAGCTTCTTTCTTTTGCTAGCCACCTTACCTTGATCCAATCGGTCCTCTAGTCTATGTACCTCTACTGGGCTGGCACCTTTGTCCTTCCTGCTTCCATCATCAATTCCTATGAAGGGCTACTCTGCTCCTTCCTTTGGAAATGCTCAGATTCCTCCAAATTTCTTAGACCCCTCAATTGGGAGGTTTGTCTTCCTAAAACCGAAGGTGGTCTTTTGATTACAAGAATCAAAACCATCAACTCTGCTGCTATTCTTAAGCTCATCTGGAAGATTGTGTCAAAACACAAAAGCATTTGGGTGGACTGGATCTACTCGAGTTTGCTCAAATCTAACTCCCTCTAGTCTGCCCCTTCCATTCCTGATTCCTCCTGGATCTAGAGAAAGATCCTTGACCACAGACATGTTACCCTCTCGGCTTTCTCATTTGTCATTGGGAATAGCCATTCTATATCCCTCTGGAATGACCCCTGGCACCCTTTAGGCATCCTTTCTCACCTCATCACCCCCAGAATCAACTCTTCTGACCTCCCTCCAAATTCCTCTATCTCTTCTATCCTTTCCCCCTCCGGTTGGTCCCCCCTCCTCTCCCCTCCCCCCGGGTCATAGAGGTAGGGAAGACAAATGTATCTGCCTCCCCTCCCCCACAGGAACCTTTCCTTCTGCCTCTGCTTGGTCCTTCATGCATCCCCCTTCCTCGACGATCCCTTGGCATAAGGTTGTCTAGTTCAAAAACCACATCCCTCATCATAGCTTCACCCTATGGCGATGTCTGACCAATTGCCTCCCCACGCAATCTTTTCTCATTCATCGTCATATCCCAGTCAACCCTGCTTGCTGCCTCTGTCCTAATGGCAATGAAGATATCCCCATCTCTTCTTCTCTTGCCCTTTTTCTTCGTACATTTGGAAAACTGTCCTGCCCAAATGTTGGCGGCCCAGAAGACTCATTCTCCCTTTTGATAGGGAATGGAACTGGATTGATATGACATTTTCTGGCTCCACCATTTGCGATTCTGTTGGAAAACTTGCTTTCTGTGCCACCATCAACCACCTCTGGATGGAGCGCAACATCCGTAGATGGACCCCCAAATCCCGTTCCCCGGATAAGATTTGGAAAGCTATCTACTTTGATGTTAAGTCCAAAGCATCTTCTCTCCAGTCTCAGCCTGTAAAATTCTCCTCTAGGAACTCCCATATCATTAATGCTTGGAACCTTCAAGTGGATCTTATCCATCCCCCTTGAGATCTAGCTGGATTTGGCTCTTTCCCCCGTGGTTGTTGGCCTTTGTTAATGGTTCTTCTTTTGTTTTTGCATTACCTTTTGTTTTGCTTTTGCTTCAGCTTTAGCTTTAGCTTAGTCTTTTGCCTCGCTTTTTTGTTGGCTATAGCCTCCCCCCCCCTTTTCTCACCCCCCCTTATATAGTCCCTCTTCTTTGGCAATAAATTACTTATTCATCAAAAAAAAAAGTGGCCCATTACAAAGAAAGCCCATACGATCAAAGGCCCAACACATACATAACCCAACCTAAGGCTTATTTACAATAAAATAAGCTCATTAAGTGACTTATCTGCATCAATTCACCCTCTCTTAGAAAAAATTCGTCTTCGAATTTTGTAAAGTGTGAGGGTGATTATATAGGATGGTGCACGTCTCTCTTCAAGCCATAGAAAAATTCAGGTAGCTCTTTAATAATAAGGATGTAGTCTAGAATGTGAGAAGCTCGATCTTCAAGATACTTTAATGGGATGGCGAACTCCACATGCTCAGTTTCAACAACCTCAAATGTATCAATGGGATCATCCACATGAACGCCTTCAACCACTGTGTTCTTGACCTCCACACTTTCAATTTCAAGCTCTTTATGATCTTCCTCTTGGATGTTCACAATCATCACAGTTGTTGTAATGTCAAGTTTCTCAGTCTCAACCTCATTGCCCATTATGGCAACCTTCTTGTTTTTGAATTCTTCCTTGACAATAGAATTGCTAGAATTTCTTCTACACTAACCTTAATATTTTTACTCTGCTTCATTGGTTGGGGGTGTCATCTCTTGTTGCTCCTTTGCAATTTGTTAAAACATAATGGCCACATGGTCAAACAATTCCTTCATGCTCGTCACCAGTGGGTGGCTTTTGGGGTGTAACTGGATAGAACTCTGGTGGAGGGAAGTACATACTTCGTTCACGTTTAGATAGATACATGCCTGCCAACTCATACTCCATCACGTCCCAAGTTCTAGGCTTACGTCCTTGAGCTTGAGGTTATGGACTCTCCATTGTATACGAACACAATCACTCATTTGGAAGCAAGCATACTGAAGTCGTGCCTCTGTTAGGTTGTAACAATCAAAGTAAACATACAATTCTTTTACCCATTCAAGGTGTATGAAGAAAGTTTCTCACAAAATTCACGTGGCTTCATCCTTGGTTTGGCTAGGCTCTGATACCAAATAATGTAGAACTAGAATCACAAGTGATCTTAATCCCAGGCAAGATCTGAAAATCTGGCTGAATAGAGATGTCCTCCAAAGGCTTGGTTCTAGCTCTCAAACACTCTCTCACAGCAAACAAACAAAAGGAAAATAAGGAAAGGAAGAGAATTCGATGTTGGGATGAGAAGAAGGAAGAAGAACTAGTGAATGGGCATCTCACCCCTTAGGTTTAGGCATCTCACCTAGGGCATCTCACCCAACTACATCCCACAGCACAACAGCATAAGCCATCTTTTTTTTTTTTCATTAATAAATTCGTGTTCAATGTTGTAGCCCCTTACAAACTTATAGAGAAAACTAAAAACTAACTCAAACACGAAAAAAGAAAGGCCTAACCCAATCTTTAACCAATTGGGAAACCTAAACTGACTAGGAAACTAAAATTACAAAGGAAATAGAATCAAAACAGGACTCTAACTAAACTAATGAATTAAATCTTGTTTTCCTACTTTCTACCCATATTTTAGTCCCATTAAAGTGGCTCATTACAAAGAAAACCCATAGGATCAAAGGCCCAACACATACATAACCCCCTCCTATACCATAACTCAACCTATGCCCCCTCCCCTCCGGCGGCCTCTGCTGCCGATACATACGCCCCCCCTGAGACCTCCACCCTCGACCCTTTGCCTCTTCCTCCTCCACCACTTCAGCCGTTATTCCCACCCTGCCAACCGAACTTACGCCTCTGTTGTCAACTCTCCCACCCCCGCCGAGAACCCCTCTTCATCCTCCCATCCCTAGACTGGCCATACCTTACACTTTCACCCTCTGGTCATCCTTGAATCCACCCCTGTTGGTTTGTGTCCTGGTTTATTGGACTCTTAGATTCTCAAGTGGAAAAACTGCATCATTGGGTCTTTTCTTAGAAGCAGGCCCCCTTTCTCCTTGGTTAAAGCTTCTCTGCTAAAACAATGGCAGCCGGTGTGCTCTATATCTATTTACATGTTTGACAATGGAACTTTCGTGTTTAACTTCGACAATAAATTGGACAAAGCTCTGTTCTTAGATGGCAGACCCTGGTATATTGGGAAGAAGCCTTTATTTGTCAGACAATGGGATGCCAATTCCTCGTTCAGCAAACAGAGCCTTCCTCCATTCCCCTCTGGGTCTCTTTCCCCAACCTCCCCCTCCACTTCTGGTGTGTTAAGGGACTCAACATGGTAGGATCACTCATTAGCAAGCCTTTGTATTTGGATAGAAGAACGAAAACCATGGACAGACTTTCCTTTGCCAAGGTTTGTCTCAAAGTGCAAGCTAGTAGCCTGGTACCAAGCTTCCCTCCTCTGTTATAGATATGGATGGTGAGGGATTTTCTTTCAATCAAGAAGTTACTTATGAATGGATCCCTCCCGTCTGTGCATCTTGCAACAGCTTCGGTCACAAAACAACTCTATGCACGAAAGCTACCATCGACACTCCTCGCAATCAAGATACGACTGCCATTGATGCTCCTTCGTTAACCTCCTAGCCGGAAAAGAAATAAAAAAAAAAAAGGAACAGAAATGGTAAGACGTCTGACATGGATTTTGGCCCCTCACCGGAATTGCTGCCGCCGATGACTTTGAATGCAAGGACCGCTGGTCCCTTGATTGAGGCTTCTCTTGCTGGGTATAACCAATTCTCGATCTTAGGATCGCCTGCTGCTGACACCGCCTCTGAGCAATCCCTTCCACTTTTGAATCCTCTGATGTCTGACAACCAAATCAAACGATCGTCTCCCTTGGTTGACCTTGCGCCGATCCCCAAACCAAATCTCCCCCCTCTGCTGCCTATCCCTAGTATAATATCCTTTGATATCCCTTCTTCTTCCTCGTTGGGGGAACTTCCTACAACCACCTCTCCTCCTTTTATCCAACCTACATCGGCTAAACCAAATTTCATTCCTTTAAACCAATTCATCCCAGTTCACATGTTGAACCAATTTTCTAAGTTCCCAAAAAACCACCCGCTTTACCCAGGTAATCTCTATAACCCAACCCAACCATTAAAACAACCCACGAACCCTTATCCACAACTTAACCCATACTTACCATCAATCTCTAACCCACATCTGGAACCAAACTTTCAATTCGAACTGCCCATTCAACCCGACCCTCACCCAGACCCAACAAACCTTTCCTCCTTACCCGACGTGGTTCTCTGTCGAACTAAAACTGATGGTAGGCCTCCTGCCTCTGGTTCTTCCCCGTTTGTCACCTCCGTTGGACAGTCTCCTGAGAGTGCCTCGACTCCGATAATCGGCACGTCCTCTCCCGCCTCTGTTGCCACCGATACTCTGCTACCTATGCACTCTAAGACGTTGCCATCTCCCCTGTACTGCTCCGCACCTACTATTCCGATGGACTCTGCTGAAGCTCTTGGTGATATCTGCGCTAGTCTGGCCTTGGAAGGCCCAATCGGTTCCTCCTCCACCATAGATTTGAGCTCTAGCCTTGCCCTGGCCTCTGATGGCTCTACCACCCCCTGCGAGAAGCCTGATATGATCTTAAGATTCTTTCTATTCAATGCCCAACAAGTGTGCACCCTGGAGATCCTGCTGTGCCCCCTGCCCTGCAAAGCACCCTAGCTACAATGGCCATTAACCCTCTGCCACAGTCAAAGAGTTATAGTCCCTCGGTCAATAGGATTATTCAAGCTGGCATTGACACTTCTCTGTTCACATCATCGACCTCCATAGGCCATTCAACCCAGAATTCTTCTTCGAACCCAACCTTGGCTGTCACCCCTTGCCTACACCATCCCATAAGCTTTAAACCATCTCATACCATCTCCAACAAAGCCACCATGGTTCAACCGAGAAAACAGAAACCCAAAACCTCTTCCATCAATACCAGATCCTCAACAACACCCACCACCACTCCAATCATTGGATATAGCCGCCGCCCCTCCCCCGTTGGCCACCCCACACCCAACACCCCTCTCAACTTACCCCAGTGTTCGAAGCCCTCACCCTCTGGTTCCCAATGATTCCTTGGACCATCTGGAATGTCCGAGGTCTTAATTCCTCGGCTAAACAAATGGAAATCAGATCCCTCATTCGCTCCTCCAAGTCCAACCTCTGTTGCCTTCTAGAAACCTGGGTTCTGGAAGGCAATGCAAATCGTATTGCTAAGTCAATTGCTCCTAATTGGTCCTTCATTCCCAATTATCTCCATAGCCTGAATGGAAGGATCTGGATTCTCTGGGACCCCTCCTTCCTCACCATTTCATGTCTTTCTTCCTTGGCCCAAACTATCCACATCTCTATCTCTCATCACTCCGGTCCGTTCATCTACTTCCTCCCTATTGTTTAAGCCCACACCCGGGTTCCCCTCAAGACCCCTCTCCGGGATGATCTTATTTCTTTCTCTAACACTTCGGGCCACAGCACTTGGGGTATTGCTAGGGACTTCAATGTTATTCGATTCAGCCATGAAAAACAAGGGGGGGAACCCTATTGATTCACAGGTTGTTGCCTCTTTCAATGACTGCAATGATGATCATAATCTCACGGACCTCAGATGGTCCGGTGTCAAGCTCACGTGGCATAACAGAAGATCAGGCAAACTTCGTGTGGCCTGTAAGCTTGACAGAGCCCTTGTTAATGAAGCTTGGCTCAACTCCTTCCCCTCCTCCCATGCCAACTTTGGTCTCCTGGGATCTCTGACCACAGTCCCATCTCCTTACATGTCCTTCCCTTCCAATCCTTTGGCTCTAAACCTTTCAAATTCTTTGATATGTGGATTACCCATCCGAACTTCCATTCCCTTGTCCTAAGAGCTTGGCACAATAACACCCCTCATTCTCTTTCCCCTCTCCTCTCTTTTACCACCAATCTTAAGAGAGTGAAAATTGCTTTAAAGCTCTGGAACTCTTCCACCTTCGGGAATATCTCCTCCCAGGTCAGTGACGCCCGAGATAAGCTTCATTCCATTCAATCTAAAATCCAGTTGGATCTCCTCAACTCTACCCTTGCCGAGGAAGAGAAAGCAGCCACCTCTGATCTTTCCCTGCTGTTTGACCAAAAGAAAGTTTCCTTCGTTAGAAATCTCGAATCAAATGGCTTGAATTGGGAGATTCAGACACTGCTTATTTCCATCGCTCCCTTAAAGCCAGAAATAACTTCAATTCCATCCCAAAGCTTATCTCCTCCTCTGGAATTGATCTTTTTTCCCCTGATCATATTACGGTCGAAGCTATCTCTCACTTTCAGAGGCTCTTCAGCCCCCTGTCCACCCCTACTCCCATCCCTCTTAATCTCCTGAAGAAGTCTGTCTCCACTGATAACATTCCTTTTCTCCAATCCAACCCCAATGAGGAGGAAATTATCTCGGCCATCCTTTCCCATTAGTCCAACAAAGCTCCGGGCCCTAATGGCTTTAGCATGAGCTTCTTCTCAACCTGTTGAGGTACCATCAGAAATAATCTTATCACTGCAGTGAGGAGTTTGTTTCTTAATCCTAGCCAAATCGAGGGGATCAACCACACCTTCCTTCGTCTCATCCCTAAAAAGGAAGGTACGGTTTCCATGAATGACTTTAGGCCCATCTCTCTGTGCAACCTTGTGTACAAGTTCATCGCTAAATTCCTCACCAACAGGATTCAAAAAGTCATTGACTCACTCGTCAACCCCAATCAATCGGCCTTTATTGCTGGTAGGAATATCTCTGACAACATTATGCTCTGTCATGAGATAGTCCGAGGTTTTGATCGTAAATGGCCCAGCGGCCCTCCTCAAGATTGACATCCACAAAGCTTTTGACACCACCAATTGGGAATTCATATCCAATGTGCTTCTTCAAATGGCTTTCCCACCATCTTTTGTTCATTGGATCAAGGTTTGCATCTCCTCCCCCCGTTTCTCCGCCCTAGTGAACGGAAGCCCAGCCGGGTATTTCCCCTCAGGTCGTGGCATCCGTCAAGGTTGCCCCCTCTACCCTTACTTTTCTCTCTCCCCTTGGAAGTCTTCTTGTTCTATCCAATCTGCCACTGATCTCCATCTTATCTCCCGCATTCCCAAATGTAAATCCCTCCTCCTTTATCATCTAGCTTTCGTTGATGACATTTTGATTTTCTCCAAAGCTGACCCCAATTCTATCTCCACCATCATATCTACCCTTTAATCCTTTGAATCCCTATCCGGGCTCAGTATCAATCTCCTCAAGTCTAATATCTTCATTTCTGGGGTCCCGTCTGATATCCATAACTCCCTCTCTGAGTTCTCTGGTATCCCACTCGGGTCATTGCCTGTTAAATATTTGGGTCTTCCCCTAATATCCTCCAGGCTCTCAGCTCATCACTGTGCCCTTAAACTGGATAACCCTAGAAAAAGGCTTCATCTCTGGAAAAGCAAACTTTTCTCTTTTGCGGGTCGCCTTACCTTGATTAGATTGGTTCTTCTGTCCATGTATCTCTATTGGACTGGTACCTTTGTCCTCCCAGCTAGGGTTGTCAACGGATAATCGAAAATCCGTATTTGATCCGCATCCGTATTCGTTTGGGAGAATTAGTATTTGAAAAATTCTTACCAGAAATTATTCGAATCCATCTGAAAACTAAACAGATACGAATATGATAATCTCTGTTTCCGACCGATTATTATCTGATTCGTTTAGCTATCCGACGATAATAAATTATCTGAAATATTATATCTGTATTCGTTTATTCGAATGTAAGATTAATTAAATATTAATTTTATTACATTAATATGTAACATATAGAAGTATTTGATACACTAATATTTTATTTTATTTTAGAAATTATCGGAAGACCAAAATTTGGTGGTTTATTTTGGACTGTAGTATTAAAAGAAAGAAAGAAAAGAGGTTAACTAATCAATTAAAAACCTTTTCCAAAAATTCAACCCTAATTTGACTCCAAGTCTCCACTCTCCACCGACTTTCCAAGTCTTCAACCCTAAAGTCTTCCATTCACTAGTAACACCCTTAACTCCTTAAGTACTAAGCCCGCGACTCCCCTCCTTAGTTCCCTTCCTCATTCCCTACTTCTCAATTCATCATTAGGGGAGATTTCTTAACTCTCTCATCAAATTTCCTCTCAGACCCCCTTTTTCACTTTGCTTCCATCACCCTCGTCCTCTCTCTCTCTCTCCTCTGTTGCCAAAAAACCACACCAAGCAACCGAGATTGCCAGCATACTACACCAAGCAAATAAGGATTGACCAAGGATCGGTGATATATCATTGGTGTGGCGCTCTTTGTTGCCTTTGCATAACCCTTCACTGCAATTTCTTGATAGAGCTCTTATTAGTGGTGAGTTGTATGCATTAATACTTGTAATTGGCTGTTTCTAACTATGGATGTTTCCGATTACACCAATTTACTTTTACAAAAAGTGTTTATGAGGCACTGAAATTAAGTGTGACATAGTTTAGAATATTGATTTTTGTCTTGGAAAGTAGGGATACTTTTAGTAAATTGTTTATTTTATCATCTCTTCTCTGCTGTGGAGAGACACTTGTCCAAAACAGTGAACCCAAATCCAACTCAACTAGGTGGGGCTGCTATATAATAATAAGAAGCCATTCCAAAAGGATTTACTAATTTAAAAAGACGAGATTCTCAAGACCCACATACAGCTATATGTTTGCTCTGTTTCTCCATCCAATGCATAAGCTGCACTCTAAATTCTCTAATCCGACCAACAACTTCATACCATAAAGTAAGGGCAAGATCCAGACCAAAAATGGTGGCCATTGGGCTTCTCAATGAATATTAAAATAAGGCTGAGTTTACAATAGCTCCACCCTTTTGATAATAAGAGCCAAACAACGAAAGATGGAACACTTTTGATATTAGAGTATCAAAATAATTTTTCTCATACGAGGAAATTTAATGGAATCTTCAAATAAATCACCAGAAGTAAGTAGTAACTGTATATTGTGTTTGGGAGATATAGCTCATTCTATTTGATTTATCATATATTAAATGTTCTAATATGGGGAGATTTCATAGATTTATGAAATAAATAATAGCTACGTGCACCTTCTAATAGTTTGAATAAGCAACTGGCTTCTACCACAAAAATAAATAAATAAATAAATAAAGCAAGTGACTTCATTTCATTAAAGTTGCATTAGTGTTCTGTTTTTTTTATAACTTTCACAATAATTTGTAGGTTTTATAGGTATAGATGATCCATACGAACCAGACTTGAATTGTGAGGTATGTATTTTTTATTCAAAACTAGATAACATTCATACATTGTCGTACACATACTAATATACTATAAATTCTGTTTTCCTAAGCACACATGCCTTCTCTCACTACTACAAATACTCCAAGGAACCACATCATTTTAATATTGTGTTCGTTTTTCCACTTATTGTGGTTGGGTTTATTACCATATGAGGTGTTGGTTGAGTAGAAATTTTTTCTGAATGGGAAGAGTGAAAAACTATCATCTTCGAAAATTGGTAAAATACTCTCTTGAATATTTAGGTCACTCTACTTGAATTATTTGAATATTAGACTTGTTTTATATATTTAGTAATTTTTTTAGTACTATACTTGTTTTCTTTATTTTAACAGTTTTACTTGATTTAAATTTTTTTTTTTATTTGGTAATTTTTTTTATAATTAATACTTAACAGGAGCATACATGTAGAGATGGACCAAAAACTTTGTTGTATTACTGCATAAGCTCTTACTCTTGGGACAACTGATTCTACCACTCCTACTAATGAGGGTTACATATCTGGGCCATCTAGTGTTACTGAGAAGGAGAAGGAAAAAGATAAGGATCAAATAAACATAAAGAAAATGAGGAAGGGGAGAAGAAAGAAAGTCGTGTGGATGTAGAACTTTCCCAACCTAAGCGTTGGAAAACTACATCCAATGTTTGGCTTGATTTTGAAAGGGTAGTTCATGGGGATAATAGGGTGTCAGCTACATGTAAACATTGTAAAAGGGTTTTTAATGGTTCAAGTGCTATGGGCACAACTCATTTAAATAGCCAGAGAAGAACTTGTCCTAGAAAGACCCATAGAGATGTTGGTCAACAACTTTTATCAATTTCAAAACATGGTTCTGAGTCATCTAAGGTGGCAAGTTATAAGTTCAATGCTGAGTTTACCCGAAAGCATTTTGCACGGATGATTGCCAAGCATGCTTATCCATTCAACATGGTTGAGCATGAATACTTTCAAATATATGCAAGTAGTTTGAATCCTATGGTTAAATTCTATTCAAGAAATATAGTGAAGAAGGATGTAACGAATGTTTTTCAAGAGAAGGAAAAATTATATGCAAATTTATATAAGTTGTCTTCTTGTGTTAGTTTCACTACAGATTTGTAGACAGCAGATCATCAGAACCTTGGGTATTGTGTTCTTACATGCCATTATATTGATGATGAATGGAACTTAAATAAGAAAATACTTTCTTATAAAATGCTTCCAACTCCCCATATAGGTGAGAATATTAGTGAGCACATAAAGGCTCTACTATTAAATTGAAATCTTGATAAGAAAATTGGTTCCATTGCAGTAGATAATGCATCCACAAATGATGTTATGATTAATAATCTAAAACAATGGATTGGTCATAAAGGAGCTTTGTTGCATAATGGTGAGATGTTTCATGTGCGTTGTACTGCACATATTTTAAATCTTATTTTTCATGATGGGTTAGTGGAATTGAGAGATGCGTTAGTAAAGATTCAGGAAATGGTCAAGTGGGAAAATGCATCACCATCTAGAGCTGAAAGATAGTGTCATGGCAACTTATATCCATGCATTCAAATTATTTTATATATGTTCTTTTTATTTTATGTTTAGGGGGTTCTTCTCATTTCATCAAAACTAATATTCCCAAAATTGTATTGGGTTTAGCACCAAACTAATACACTTTATAAAGCCATTTAAAGTTTTTTTAATTAGCAATATAGTTTATGCAGATTGAACTAGATGATTTTTATGTGTACACTCAAAAGCAAATACTAAAAAAAATTGAAATAATTGGTTAATCTATTAAGTAAATAATCGGTAAATGGCTAGTAAATATCCGGATATTCAGTATCTGTATGCTAAACAAATCGGACCGGATAATATCCGGAATCATTTATAATACCAAATTCAAATATCATACCACTTTTATATGTCCGACGAGTAACCGGATCGAATTCGGAAAACGGATTGTTAAACGAATTTGAATACGGATAATACCATATTCGATTCGAATTTGGTCCGTTTACAAGCCTACTCCCTGCTTCCATCATCAAATCCTTCAAGAGTCTCCTCTACTCCTTCCTCTGGAAAGGCTCCGATTCCTCTAAATTCCTAAGACCTTTAAGTTGGGACAAGGTTTATCTTCCCAAAGCTAAAGGAGCTCTGCGGATTAGAAGAATCAAAACCACCAACTCTATTGGTATTCTTAAGCTCATATGGAAGATTGTGTCCAAGCAAAAAAAAATCTGGGTGGACTGGATATACTCGGGTCTGCTCAAATCTAATTCCTTGTGGACTGCTCCTTCCATCCCGGAAGTCTTCTGGATTTGGCAAAAAATTCTTGACCATAGATCCATTTCCCTTTCTGCCATCTCCTTCGTTATAGGCAATGGCTAGGATATTTCCAAAAGACCCCTGGCACCCATCTAGCATCCTCTCTCTCCTCATCTCACCTAGAGTCATCTAATCTTCCAGTCTTCCTTCTAATGCCTCTGTCTCTCCTCTATTATCTCTTCCTTTGGCTGGTCCCCTCCGCCCTCCCTCCCGCCCCTCCTTGAGCTTTGGTCCAGTCTTCCCCCTCTTCCCCCAAAACACCGAGGAAGAGAGGACAAATGTATTTGGCTCCCCTCTAACAAATCATTTTCTTCCGCCTCCACTTGGTCTTTTATCTGCACCCCTTCCCCGGTGGTTCCTTGGCGTAAGGTTGTTTGGTTCAAAAATCACATTCCTCGGCATAGCTTCACCCTTTGGCGATGTCTGACCAAATGCTTTCCCACCCAATCCTTTCTCATCCATCGTCATATCCCTGCCAACCCTGTTTGTTGCCTCTGTCCCCTTGGCATTGAGGACATCCCTCATCTCTTCTCTTGCCCTTTCTCTTCCTACATCTGGAAGGTTGTCCAAATGTTGGCGAAACAGAAGACCCATCCTTCCTATTGACAGGGAATGGAACTGGATTGATATGACCTTCTCCGGTTCCACCATCTGTGACACTGTTGGCAAATTGGATTTTTGTGCTACTATCAATCATCTCTGGATGGAGCATAACATCCGTAGATGGACTTCCAAATCCCGTTCCCCGGATAAGATTTAGAAAGCTATCTACTTTGATGTTAAGTCCAAAACCTCTTCCCTTCAGACTAGACCAGCAAATAATACCCCCAGAAATTCCCACATCATTACCTCCTGGAACCTTCAGGTTGACTTCCTCCACCCCACTTGATGTCTTCTGGGTTATAGCTTCCCCCCCCCCTTTTTGCTGATGGTCTTTGATATCAATTCTGCATATTGCTATTTTGATTTGCGTAGATGTAGTTTGTAATTTTTTGTTGCTTGTTGCTTGGATTTTGGCCTCGGCATTGGTCAACCTGTTGGCTGGGTCAGTCCTGGTCCTTTCCCCCCCTCTCCCCCCAGTATTTTCTTCTCCTTGGTATTGAATTATTTATTCATCCCAAAAAAAAAAAAACACGAACATAACCCAACCCTAAGCTTATTTGCAATAAAATAAGCCCATTAAGTGACTAATCTGCATCAATTCGACCTCTCTTAGAAAAAATTCGTCCTCAAATTTTGTAAAGCGTGAGGGTGAATATAAGATGGTTCACGTCCCTCTTAAAGCCGTAAAAAAATCCAAGTAGCTCTTTAATAATAAGGATGTAGTCTCGAATGTGAGGAGCTCGATCTTCAAGATACTTTAACGGGATGACGAACTCCACATGCTCAGCTTCAACAAACTCAAATGTATCCATGAGATCATCCACATGAACGCCTTCAACCACTGTGTTCTTGACCTCCACAATTTCAAGCTCAAGCACCTTAGGATCTTCCGCTTGGATGTTCACAGTCATCACAGTTGTTGTAGTGTCAAGTTCCTCAGTCTCAACCTCATTGTCCATTGTGGCAACCTTATTGCTTTCGAATTCCTCCACATGAGTCTCGTTGATGGGATCATCAATGACTAGCTCTCCTTGACAATAGGAATTGCTCGAATTTCTTCAATACTAACCTCAACTTTTGACTCTAGCTCATTGGTTGGAGGTCCCTTCACTTGTTGCTCCTTTGCAATTTGTTGCAACAAAACGGCCACATGGTCAAACAATTCCTTCATGCTCTCGTCACATGTGGGTGATTTTTGGAGTGTAATTAGAGGGAACTCCGGTGGAGGAAAGTACATACTTCGTTCACGTTTAGATAGGTACATGCCTGCCAACTCATACTCTAACGTCCCAAGTTCTAGGCCTACACCTTTGAGCTTGAAGTTGCCTTTCACGGACTCTCCATTGTATTCGAACACAAACACTCATTTCGGAGTAAGCATATTGAAGTCGTTGTGCCTCTGTCAGGTTGTAGGAATCAAAGTAGTCGTACAATTCTTTTACCCATTCAAGGAAGATCTATGAAGAAAATTTCTCACGAAATTCACGTGGCTCCATCCTTAGTTTGGCTACTCTCTGATACGAAATAATGTAGGACTAGAATCACAAGTGATCCTAATCCCAGGCAGGATCTGAAATTCTAGCTAAATAGAGAAGATGTCCTCCAAAAGATTAGTTCTAGCTCTCAAACACTCTCTCACAGCAAACAAAAAAGGAAAATAAGAAAAGAAAGAGAATTTGGAGGGTTGAGAAGGGGGAAGAAGAACTAGTGAATGGGCATCTCACCCCTCAGGTTTGGGTATCTCACAGCACAATAGCATAAGCCATCTTTTTTTAATTAATAAATTCGTGTTCAATGTTGTAGCCCCTAACAAACTTATATAGAAGACTCAAAAATAACTAAAACACTAAAAAGGAAAGGCCTAACCCAATCCTTACTCCCTGCTTCCACTTACAAGGCCATTAACTCTCTTCTCTGTGCCTTCCCTTGGAAAGGATCTAATGCCACCAGATTCCTCCACCCCATGAGCTAGTCTAATGTTTGCCATCCCATGGCTGGAGGAGGATTAGGCCTCCTTAAAATCAAGGATGTCAAATTCTTAAGCTCATTCGGAAGATTGTCTCCAAGCAAAGCAGCATCTGGGTCTCCTGGATTTACTCTACCCCTCTTAAAAATGACTCCCTTTGGACTGTCATCCTTTCTTCTGATGCTTCCTGGATCTAGCGCAGTATCCTCAATTCTAGACCTCTTGCCCTCATAGCCATTTCTTGCACTATTGGCAACGGCTCCTTGACCTCTCTAGCTTGACCCCTGGCACCCTGACGGCATCCTTCTCCCCTTGGCTTCCCCTAGAATCATCTCCTCCTCTAGTTTGTTTTGCTCTGCCACTGTGGCCTCCATCCTTTCCCCCGATGGCTGGTCCCCTCCTTTTCTCCCTCCCCCCTTGGTGGACCTTTGGTCCTCCCCCCTCCCATCCCCCTGGCCACAGAGGATTACAAGATATTGTTAATTGGATGCTCTCCTCTTCGGGCCTATTCTCCTCCGCCTCTGCTTGGAACTTCACTCGCTCCAAAGACCCTTTTATTCCTTGACGAAACATCATCTGGTTTAAAGGGCACATCCCTCACCATAGCTTCACTGTCTGACGAGCCCTCTCCTAATGCCTCCGTACGCAATCTTTCCTCAACTACCGCCACATCCATATCCCCACCTCCTGTTGTTTGTGCTGGAATGGTACTGAAGATGTTAACCATCTTTTCTTCTCTTGCCCTTTTTATGCTTCTATTTGAAAGAAGGTCCTTCGCTCTTGCTGGCCTTCCCCAATGTTCATAGTATCGGGTTTCGACCCCTGGGGAGACCGAAATTTTGGTCGAAACATGGGAAATTTCGAGGATACCGAGGAATTTTTCCCGGTATGGTGGAAACTTAGGTTTCGACCCTCAAAAATTTTTTTTGTCTGATTTTTTGTGTCCATCCTATTTTAAACATTTCTAACACAATCACATCATTAGTTTCATAAAAGAAATACATAAAGTCTTACTTATGTGGTGAACCAAAGGTTCGATAATCATTACGCTGACTTGTTCACTGAAATATGTTATAGGCAAATTAATTTTCAAAAACTAGAAAAAATAAATAAATAAATTCAGCCACCGCAAATGCGTAGATCGGGTCCTCCCAAGTAATATAAAAAATTTAAATAATTCTACTCTATTTACAAGTATATTCTATAAAAAAATGATTTTTTGGGAAGTTGGGACATACCTTTTTGGTCCAAGGTGTCTTTCTTATGTAGATGAAGCAAGAACCACCCTTAAATTCAACTTTGTTTGGCAAAAAATGGAAATCTACACTGTTTCCCCAAGTTTCCCACTCCTAGGAGAAAAAACTAAGAGAGTCGAATTCTACTAAAGAAGGCTTGGGTTTCTTTCCAAACTAACTTATATAGGACTTGGTTCAAGTCGAACCAGTTGGTATGGTCAAAATTTCCTATGTTTCGGTCGAAACATGTAGAAACATGGTCGAAACCTGTGACTTTTAAAAGTCACAAGACATATCGTATCGACCTTTAGGGATACGGTTAGACCTAGTTCATGAACCATAGTCTTGCCCCCGTCCTAGCCTCCCCTCCCCCGGGAATGGATTTTGATTGACATGACCTTTAGTGGCTCCACCATATGTGACACAATCGAAAAGATCGCTTTTTGCGCCACCATCAATCACCTTTGGATGGAACGTAACCTTCGTAGATGAACCCCCAACTCCTGTTCCTTCGAAGGGATTTGAAAAGCCATCTATTTTGATGTTACTTCCAAACTAAGATCCCTCCGTCTCCGCCCGGTTTGCAACACTTCAAGGAATAGGCTCATTGTTGTCTCCCGGGCCTCCCTTCCACTACCATCCCCCCCCCCAAATAAATGGATACCTTTGCTAGCTTGTTGGGGGTTTAACCCCCTCTTGAGCCCCCCTGTGGATTTGCTCCTTTTTTTCCACCCTCTTTCCCCTTGTATATTCTTCTCCTTAGTAATGATTTATTTATTCATCCAAAAAAAAAACAAAGGAAATAGACTCAAAACATGACTCCAACTAAACTAATGAATTGAATCCCGTTTTTCTATTTTTTACCCATATTTAGGCCCATTAAAGTGGCCCATTACAAAGAAAGCCCATGGGATCAAAGGCCCAACACATACATAACCCAACCCAAGGAATATTTGAAATAAAATCAGTCCATTAAGTGACTTATCTGCATCAGAATGCAGTCTTCATGTCCAGATTGTGAAGGTCCCAGCATAAGTTAACAACATAAGATAAGATAACATGGATCGTGTTCATCTTAGCCACTGGAGCAAACGTCTCCTGGTAGTCAATTCCATAGGTCTAAGTAAAGCCCTTGGCAACCAATCTAGCCTTGTAATGAGCCACTGTACCATCAGCCTTCTGCTTAACTGTGAAGGCCTAGGAACACATCATTCACACCACACTCCCGACGCACCTCTCCACTTTACCCATCTTATTTTAATTATGTGAAACATCATCCTCAATATCACCTTCTTTATTTATGATTGAGCCCAGATACCTAAAATAATCACTTTGCAGAACCCTCCTCTCATCAATTTTGATCACCTCATTATCTGTCTTAGTTAAACACCATATACTCCATATTCATTCTACTTGTCTTCATAGTTGTGAAGGTGTCCACGCAGCTTTGTCCCGATTGGCAACTTAATTGGCTAGGTGCCTTGCTGTTGTCAGCTTAATTTTTTCCTTCCTCAACTGCCTTGGTTCGCTTAGGCGCCATGACAACTATGTTTATCTCAAAACCTTTTGATTCCAATGTTGATCACCATAACTTCAACTCGACGTTAATCCCCTCTTTTGTCTCATCCACCAAAACAATATCATCAGTAAAAATCATATATCAATGAACCTCATCGTGAATGCCTCAAGTTAATTCATCCACGATAAGCGAAAACAAATAGGGGTTTAAAGTTGATCCTAGATGTAACCCAATTGCAATAATAACAATAATAATAGTAATGATAACAACAATAAGAAGAACGATAATAGAAATAAATAAAAATTGTACTAAGAATGAAAATAATAAAACAAATTAATAATAATTATTATTAAAAATATGACTGACAATAATAATATGACTGACAATAATAATACTAAGGCTTTTAAGGCTATGAAATGTAATTCAAGGGCAATGTTTCATCCAAAAAAATCCAAAATGCGACAGAGAAATCATGAAATAGGGTGAAATCAATTGAGATAGAAATTATAAAATAGCTCTCCAACTATTTACAAATTTCTACTCAACTTAAGCACCAAAAAAAAAAATCTAAGAAATTGAAATACCTCCCTTAAATTGCATTAGAAATTCAACCAAAGAATTCCTTAGGTATGATCAATCATAATTGCATTGTACATTGACGACATTGACCTAACTCGTGATGACATTGTAGGAACCAAGATTCTTCAAGGGAATCTCCTTCACTGCTTTTGATTAATATATTATTGATAGTTTGTGTTTTTTAGTATGGAAGTAGCAAGGTCCAAAAGAAGGTACCACCCACAATAGACTAGGCATCCAGGCAGCCTAGTTAGGGTCTGGGTGACTATCTCCTTAGTGCATAATCGCCTTACTACAAGGCCCATCACTTATTTATGCAAATAACATTTAAGATAGTATTCATAAATTAGCAAATACCCCATATTTGAATCTAACAAAAATAGTTTAAAAATCAAGGTCCAAAAAGGAAAAAAAGGTCAACCGCCCCCTCGGTCCAAGGACAAAAACTGGATTTTTTGTTGCGTGGCGATTTTCAACTTTCAAATGCTTGGGTTTGTCGCAATTCTAAAAATTTTATAAATCTCATCATAGTAAAATATTGTTAAAAACTAAAGTGCGATAAAATAATCTTTTGTTTTGATATCCATAAAATTATTTTCATCCAGGTGATTGTAATAGCATTCAAGCACTTTAAAATAAGTTTGACCAGAACATAATTTTACCATTACAACTTAGATTTCAGTAATCTTATACTTGCTGAAATTTGGTTTACAAAAAGTCTGTTGTAAAAATAAAATCATTTGACCAGTCAAACTTATTAGAGAACAAGAACATTTCTCTAAATTTTGATTTTTTATAACTTAATGTGACTTAATATTGATGTGGTTAACATTGATTTTTTATGACTTGATGTGGCTTCATATGGATTTTTTATGAGACAAGGTATATGTAGCATACTAAATAATGCTACGAAATAGGGAAAATACAAAAGAAACTTGGCATCTTGGTCGCCTACACGTAGGCGACAAGCCCTTCGGCACACCGCCTTGGGTCACCTTGCCACTTGGCAATTATGATGCCAACTAATTTCAGCATTTGAAGTTAAAAATGAATTAGGAAGAGTTTGTGACTAAACCAAGTACCATTAGCTGTTTGGTGCAGAGTTTGTGTAGAAATGCAACCCTAAAACGATGCAGAAGATAATGGAAAAATAAGAACAAGCAATGCACACAGATTTACGAGGTTCGACAAGATTGCCTACGTCCTGCTTCACTATCAATGGAGAATAAGGTTACAACACTCGTTCCTCACACCTCTCAGTATTGCTTGCATTACAGAGAAAGAAACTCTCGCTACAAATATATAGCGAAAAACCCTAATCCGGAAAGTACACAGCTGCCCTCAAATAAAAAATTTGAGTGAAGGGCTGCACCCCCCTACACCCTCTGCTATACAGGGGGCCTCCTGCCCCCCTTGCAATCCCCACGGCCTGCTAACCAGCTAGCGGGACTGCCGTCCTGCCTGTCGAGGCGCTGCACCAATACTCCCTGGATTAAACTGTGACGGAATACAAGACATCGTAAGCCAACAATTTGTTACCAAGTACCACTGGCTGTTCAGTGCATGACCAGCTTTCATTGTTGGGACCGCCTCTCTATTAACAAACAGAGTACTACATCTGGATACTTCTACAAAAATCCCCATGTATCTTTGGGAGTCCCATCCAACAGATTTTCAGAAATAAACAAACACTATTTCTATTTGAAGGACTTCCAAACGCTGACTGGGCTAATTCAACATAGATACAAATGGATGGATGATAACACAAGTTACTTCTGGTTGCTTTTTGGTGCTAGTAAAATGTAATCCATAAAGTCTGTTCAAAAGTGAAGCAAGAATTTGAGATGCATATCCAGTTTCTATTTTTATTAGTGGGCAAAGACATGAAGTAGAATTTAAACAGGGGAATTATAAAAAGGAAGCCATAGTGACCTTCATTCAAACTTAATGAAATTCTGTCTAGGTGTGTCAACCCCTCTCAACCCAGAACTCCTCCAACTCCAGCTCAAAAGAAAATTAATAAAAAATGGGTACAGATATCACATCTTTACCCATTTCAAGTTCTTTGGAAAAAATTAAGGAATCCAGGGAGCATAGGTAGTTTGCAGCTCTTCATAAAGTGAGCACAATTGATTGCTCAAAATAGGGGGCTAAGCACGGCAAATAAGATGCTTTTATGTGCCAGCGAACAAAATGCTTTTATGTGCTAACATGAAGAAGAAAACTCCAGCCATCACTTCATAAACTGAATAATGTATCAGATGGAAAGGTGCTATTTTCTAGATTTTCAATCCAGTGTGGACCCATGGAATACTAATACCAACCAGTTTGATATATTAGCCTAGTAGACCTGATACCAGTCATAGCACTATTGAAAAAAAGCTCCAAGGAAGATGGCCCTTTTCATATACAAAGGGGTCTAGGAAGAATGCTACAAATACATGTGGCAGTATGAGAATTTATTCCTAAGATTTGTGAATTTCCAGGATTTCTTTTAACAGACTGAGCTAACATGCAATAGTTCCCAAATATTGATCAGCTTTTGGATAATTTGAAAAGTGCTAGTGTGGTATATTATGAACTATTGTTTGCAGAGGCGCATCATATAACAATCACAGGAAAGAGACTCCATACAGTTAATTATAATGTTTTGATTTATATTCCGATAAAATATATCACTGTAGCTATTAAAGAAAAAAGTGTTTAAATCAAATAAATATGGGATACTCACCATCAGGCTTGTTTATTCCCATACCAAATGCCACCTGCAACATAATCAAAGCTGTTAGAAAGGCACGCCTACTTCGGCACAAATTAAAGTATAGGTGTATAAGAGTATAACTAGTAATTATACATACCGTACACACTATGACCTGCAACTTGTTATCACTCCACCTGCATATTCATTAAGAACATAAGCAGTGGGCTCAATGAAAATAGACGGTCCAAAGGTCTCAGATGATAACCACCCAGCCAACGTATAATAGTGAGCTCCCTA
>NW_024868342.1:117120-125230 GCF_013358625.1 Macadamia integrifolia | reverse complement strand
GGACTACCATGTACACCTAAGGGAATGGACGCGATATGGGTGATCGTTGATCGGCTTACCAAGACTGCTCATTTCATTCCCATCAAAACCAAGTTCTCTATGGCCAAACTAGCACAACTTTACATGGATAATATAGTGCGCTTACATGGAGTGCCAGTGAGCATTGTATTAGATAGGGACCCAAGGTTCACTTCCAGATTTTAGAAAAGCTTCCAACGTGCCTTGGGATCACAATTGAATTTGAGTACTGCCTTCCACCCACAGACGGATAGTCAGTCGGAGCGAACCATACAGATATTAGAGGACATGCTCAGGGCATGTACAATGGAAATGACTGGCAGTTGGGAAGAATATATACCTCTTATGGAGTTTGCCTATAACAACAGTTACCAAGCTACAATTGGGATGGCTCCGTATGATGCATTATATGGCAGGAAGTGCAGAACTCCTTTGTATTGGGATGAGGTAGGTGAACGTCGAATGTTAGGACCTGAGATGATACAGATGACTTGTGACAAAGTCGACGTTATTCGAGAACGGATTAAAACAGCTTAGTCCCGTTAAAAGAGCTATGCGGACAACCGCAGAAAAGACATCGAATTTCAGCCAGGAGAAAAGGTATTTCTCAAGATCTCTCCTATTAAAGGGTTGCAAAGGTTTCACCAAAAGGGGAAGTTGAGCCCAAGATACATTGGACTATTTGAGATCTTAGCCCGGGTTGGCTCAGTAGCCTACATGCTTGCTCTGCCACCTTCACTTGGGGATGTTCATAATGTATTCCATGTATCCATGCTAAAGCAATACGTTCATGATCCCTCTCATGTATTACCCGTGGAGCCAGAATACCTTGAAGCTGACATGACCTATACAGAGCAGCCAGCTGAAATTTTGGACCGAAAGGTGAAAACCCTTCGCAACCGCTCCATTTCATATGTAAAGGTGCGATGGGATAATCATTCACTTGAAGAAGCGTCTTGGGAAAAAGAGGACAAAATGCGGGCCAAGTACCCTCATCTTTTTTATCAACCAGGTACGCAATTTCGAGGATAAAATTTTTCAGAAGGAGGGGTAAATGTAATACCCTACTTCTTAAACCCGATCTGATTTCACGGTTGACCCGGTTTAACTATGCAGGGCCCGAACCAGAGAGAGTTAGAGCGGGTTCCTTATAGACTATGATGGCAAGGGCGACCTTAAACACCGGCTGGCCCGACAAGTCCAAGCCAGTGCCAGAAGAGATGGGAATACCCAAGCCGTGTACATGCACCTATCATAAGGCCATGTACAGATAAAGCAGGTATGTAGTAGTATATTTAGGTGCATACGTATATTACATCGTATGCCAAGGGTGGGGTTCGCGCCGAGGCCCGAACTCTGTCGAAATCGTAAGTTTTGGCCCTTAGGTGGGCGGACAGGTGGGCGCATCCACCCACCTGAGTGACCCATCCATGTGAATTAGTAGTTAATTAAGAAGTATATATATAGCATTTGTGATTTTCTTTTCTTTTTCATTTAAGACACTCGTACGTTGGTGAGGATAGTAAAGAGGAGAGAGAAAGGAAAGGAAAGAAGAAGAGAAGAGAAGGAAGAGGAAGAAGAGATGGATTTCAGCGGCCCCGAGGCTTGATCTCCCCATTCCGGCGCCGGAAGAGTGATCTTCAACACTAGATCTACATTTAGAGGTAAGCAAAGTTGGGTTCCTTAAACATACACCATACCCAAGTAAAACCCTTGATTCGAGTAGGGTTTCTTGAGATCTTGTAAATCCCCTTTGAAATGATGAATCTAAGGTTTAATAGATGATTTATGTGTTGATCTTGAAGGATTTGAAGAAGTATTTACAAGGTTGGAGAAGCATTGTGGATTTGAAGTGATTTTGGGGTTTTGAAGGTGCTCTTGAGCAAAGAAGGTTAGATGGCTTCCCATTCCTTAAATCTAACCTAGATTTAGGTTAGAACCATCCTATAAGACTTTGAAAGTGTGAAGAATAGGTTTGGAAAAGCCCCATTTGAATCCCCAAAGAATAGAGGAAGTTAGGAAGAAACAGCAAGCTTCCCGCCAAGACTGGTGGGCAAGACCGGTGGGCAGTCTGGCCCACCTGTGGGCACCCGCCTGAGAGGGCAGGGCCCTCTGGCACAATCGGCGGGCCAGACCAGGGCCTAATCGGCGGGCCACCCTGCTCGTCGGTCTTAGCAGGCCCCCTGGCCCAACCGGTGGGCCAGACCGATGGGCCAACCGACGGGCCAACCTACCCGTCGGTCCAGACTGGTGGGCCAGACAGGTGGGCCAGACAGGTGGGCTGTCTGACCCACCTGAGAGGCTCCGAATGTGATTTTTCCGTCCGATTGGGCCCGAATTGGACGTGTGACCTTCTTTTAGGATTCTAAACGTGATCGTGTCATTGGATCGTGTTAATTTTGATTCCAAAATGGTGAAGTACTAACCCCGCTCACTCATGTTAGGTTCACCAAATTCTACGCTTCTCGCACCGGATCTCACCCGTACCGAACGGAAACCCTTGTACACTACAGGTAAGTGGGGAGAGGACGTTTGGCCTTGTTTTAAGGCATTGTTTGGCATTCATTTAATTGTATCTAGTTTAGTCATGCCGTCATGAATATGCTATGTAGATTAGTTCATCCTCATATTGTTATGCATGGGTGTTATGTTTACTTTCTAATTGCCAAGTGATGAGATGCTTATGTGATGAATGTTGACATCATTGTGCATGATGCATTGATAGACTAGATGCTGTAGTCAGCTTGGAAACGAGTGCATTGGTGGCCCGTGGTATGGGACGCGGTGGCACTATGCAATCGTACTATTGTCATATAGGAGCATGCAGTTTAGGATTTTCACCTTCCCGTGCTACGACCCTTCCCAACAGGGGTTAAGGTGTTTGGTTACCATTTGGGGGGAAGCAGTGGTCGCGGTTATCGGGTCACTGTGGCGGTTAGACATAACGCTCGACGGGTTATTAGGACAGTCGGCAACCCCGGTGGTATATTCAAGAGGGTCAATCGTACTGCTTTTAAATTGCTGGAGTCAGCACCTTTAAATTCAGTCATTTACATTTCTGTTGAGAGCCGGTGGTCGACATGTTTTTACTTTTTCGAGTACTCACGGTGGGCCTTCTCCGACAGCCCTATGGGCGTATCGCGGGATGGAGTTCGCGGCTCGTACCCGGAGTATACGCGCACTTTGGTTGTAGTAGCACTAAACCAAAGAATTAGTAATGTTGCTTCAATGGATGTGATTTAAAATGTATTGCATAGCATGTAGTGCATATGATTGTGTTTTGTTGTGTGGACTGTTGTTTGGACCATCTTTCCACTTACTGAGCTAGTGAGCTCATCCCACGTGTGCACCTCTTTTTAGATGATTTTGCAGGTCATCCATCTGAAGAGCACGGGTCGGGTCCCATGGTTGAGTTCCCTGAAGAGGACTGGTGGGCCCTTGAGGAGTTAGAACACGGCACTGATTGCCCGTACGAGAGTTGTGCTGCGGGATCGCAGTTCTGATGCCGAGCTAAGCTCCACTTTTGAGGCCGAGCTGAGCTCCACCATGTGATGCCGAGCTGGGCTCAAACCTTGATGCCAAGCTGAGCTCTAGCCTTTGATACCGAGCCGAGCTGTATACTCTGATTTTTTATGGTTTCCTTTATGTACTTGATATGTGAATTGTACTTTTATTGTGTAAATATCATGCCTTCGGGCCCACATGTATATAATTATTGTATCACAATTCGGGTATCAAGTATTATATGAATCTCACTGGAGCTACCGCTGCTGCTGCCGAAGGCATCGATGGAGCTGGTGGTGCTGTGGCAGTCGGAGTTTCACCGAGAAATGGGTTAGAGAAAGACACACAGGGTTCGTCGGTCATAAAGAGTGTGATGGCGGCGGCGGCGGTTAGGTTCTTACAAGGAATAGAAGATGAAGAAGAAGAAGAGGAAGTGAGTTGCAGGGTTCGGTCGCTGCAGATTTTGGAGGAAGGAAAGAAAAAGAAGATGAGAAGAAGGAGAAGAAGAAGAAGAAGAAGAAGAAGAAGAAGAAGGAGGGGCGGTTCGGTTGCAGGTTCGGTTAGGAAGAAAAAGAGAAGAAGAGAAGAAGAAGAAGAAAAAGAGAAGGAGGAGAAGCGGGTTCGGTGGCTGCCGGTTAGGGGTTGCAGCAGCAGGGAAGGAAAAGAGAAGAAGAGAAGAAGAGAAGAAGGAGAAAGTTGAGTTCGGTTAGGAGGAATAGAAGTAGCAGGAGAAGAAGAAGAAGAGAAGAAAGAGGGGGGGGGTTCGGTTGCAGGTTCACTAAGGTAGATTGGAGAATGTCCAATAGGAGAACTTGATGAAGGCCCATTAGAGGAATTAGGAGAGTGTTCGAGCTGAGGCCCATTAGGACCACTAGTACTCTAGTAGGGTAATTGGGTCCAACAGAATAAGGAAGGAGAATGGGGGGAGATTAGGGCTTGAGATCCTAATCTAAGGGTCTAGATTAAAAGAATAAAAAAACAATTTAAAAAAAACTAAACCAAATCAAATCTACTTAAGTAAGCATGTTAAATAAATAAAAAAAAAACCAATTAAACCTAATAAATCTAAAAGAATCAATTAAACCTAAATACCTTTAATTGGATCGGAATAAATCAATTCACATCTAATAAACCGTATTAAACCAAACTGAAACTAATTAAACATAATTAATCTAAACAAATCAAGTATTAATAAATTAGAAATTAATCTACTAAATTAGATAAGCTAGTTCTAAACTGCAATTAGGAAAAGAAAAATACCTTAAACCGGCTTTAATCAAGAAACAAGGGGAGATAACCCTTGTGATTCAAGACCAAAATCGAACCAAACCGGGCTAGGTCTCCCGGCTCAAGGAAGGATTACACATTCAAAAATTTTTACTTGGAGGAATTCTTTATTTAGAGAGAGGGAATTAGCAAAAACCTTCATGGGGCCATATTCCTTCTCTCAAATTTTTCTCCTTCCCTTGGAAGAGAGGAAAGGGCTATTCTTATAGCCTTGGGACTTGGGACTTGGGACAATTCTCTCATATTTCCGATGTGGGACTAAAAAACTAGAGAGAATTGTCCAAAAATGCTTGCTTTTGGACAAAGGGGTTTGGGCACCATGTGGTACCCTTTGGTTGCTCGGAATAGAATCTGATACCGAACTTTGGAGTCAACTTTCGGGGGTCATATCTTTCAAACCGTTTATCGGAATTTGACGTGTAATATGTCGTTAGAAAGTTCAGTCCAAGCACTATCCAATGATGTGAGACACGATTGTAGTATCGATCGAAAACCCTTACAAAAATATGCATAAAGTAGGGACCCGGATCATATAATGAAAGAGAGAATCATGCGTCGATTCGCATAGTTCTCGCATCAAAGTGTAATGTCCGACTTGAGGGGACAAACAAAAATAATCCACAACATCAAATTCTAATTTTTAAAAACATTTTTTCTTGAAAGTTTATAAGAAAATATGTCATGTTATACCCTAAGTTTGAAAAGTTTCCAAATCTAAAATATCCAACATGTAATCCTTCATATTGTCATCATTGCCGGGGGGTGACAAAATTCGGTGTCTACACACCATTCTCCTGCACATGATCCTCTCCATCAGAACTATCGTCTTCAACATCATCATTTACTTGGTGAGGGGTAGATTGGGTATTAGTACTATCTTCTTCACCCTTTTCATCCTCTTTATCAAGCCATCACTCTTCTTCTTCAACATTATTCTGTGTAAGAATATGGTTGTGCAACAACACACATGCCAACACAATTCTTGCTTGTGTTTTGAAAGGATATTCTGGTTGGTTTTTCAAGATCTTGAATCTTGACTTCAGGAGGCCAAATGAACGTTCAATCACGTTTCTTAATTGTGAATGTCTCAGGTTAAGCAATTCCTTTTTATCATTTGGTGACTGATCACAATTTCTTCACTCTTTCAGATGGTATCGAACATTTCGATATGGCTGTAAGAACCCCGCTTGGTTAGCATACCCAACATCAACGAATAATATTTACCTCGTGGCACCACCAATTTCCCGTCACCGTCTCTGTGTAATGCATTGTCTAAGATTCGAGCATCTAATGCTGACTCTTTTCAACCAGAAAGAATGTAAGTATATTTCATGTCAAAGTCACAGGCAGCAAGAATATTTTGGGAAACCTCAGATGGTCGCTTCCTATCACCCTTCCTATCACAAAACCTCAGATGGTCGCTTAGATGCTCCCACGCAGGGATATGGGATCCATCTATGGCTCCGATGCAGTCCTTGAAATAAGGGTAAAATCTTCCTTCTTTACTTGTTATTTGATGATGTGCTGCGACACTTGGAGGTTTCAATAGTATCGGATACAATTTAATAATTGCACCTAATACAAGGTTAAAGTACCGACTTACAGTCTCACCAGAATGTCCAAACTTGTGTGCAATGACACGGTTTTTAACATTGTGTCCTACTATCTGTAGAAACATAACTAGTTGTTCATTCACTTGCACAGATTTGCTATCCCTCAATAGACCCTTCTCCCTAATCAAATGACTTAAACTGAAAAAAGCCCTCTTGCTTAACCTTATTTGTTCTCGACAGGTTTTATCACTGTGATTGATAATTCTCTCTGTCTCAATAATACCGCGTAGGGGTTCACAACGGTATGGCTTTTTGTTCAGATATTTTTTGATATATTGGTCTATTGCTATAACAACAGCAGCTGCAGCAAAGATTATGATTTTCCTTCGCCTCTTGTAGCCGTCATCAAACTCCATTGTAAAAATAAATCTACATTCAAATTAAACAAATAATAAATTGCTGATCATGATTAATTAAAATGTTATTTTATAATTTTTTAATATAGGCACTCAAACCCATGATTAGTAAACTTTCCGTGTTTACCAATCATAAAAGTGATAATGAGATAGAAAGACCCAATATTCAGTCACATATTGTTGTTCATTCAAGCCAATGAATAATTTCATTGCAAACAGAGCATCAATAGGAAAAGAATAGCAATAGAAAATCTACTGAAATGTAAATTCCCAAACTTTGATTCACAAATCACTATCAATATTGAGGACAGACAAAGCAACCACTTCCTTCCATAAACATACAAAGCAACACCAAATCCATGCGATTATTCAACTTATTTGACAACAATGACAAGAGTTCTTGTTAGAAAGTGATTGTCTAAAGTTAAATGGGTTTGATGAGAATTCAAGACAGAATTTTGGCTCAGTAATCTTATTATCAATGGGCAGAGCTCAGGTATAGGCTCCAGATCCAATAGCTAGTGCACCCCCTTAAACCCATCCCAAAGGACCCAAACCCATCCAATTGCCCAAACCATGAACCTGCTTAATTACAAATGGATGAAGCATGGACATGCCTATCCCAGCCCATTTAACAATCAGGTAGGTCCAGGCTGGCCATATAGATTGAATCCCCTATATCAATCTAACACTAACAGTGGCCATTGTCTCTTTACTCCAAAAATAATTAAGGTTTCTGTGAAAAAAGGCAATAAATAAGGGATAACCGAATGAAGAAGAAAAGGGTAAAAGCAACAGTACTTTGAAACTCCTGGCTAGGAGTAAGACACCAATGTATGGATGGCATCATTCAGAAAATAAAGTACCAGATTACCAGTACAACCAACAATCTCATTTGTTTTTCCCTCTATATTAAATGGGTAGATATTCAATAACATGAAAGATATGCGTTGATACTTCAAATTTGATCACTGACATACCTCAGAACAGCTGATGCAACTCAAAACATAGTTGTACCTTTAAAGAGAGACACAATCTACTAAACGGGAGCTTTTGACTTTGGTTTGGGTATCTAAAGGATGGGCCATAATAATGAAAACAACTATGCTGATCTTACGCTCAGGTGAATCTTCCAGTAGCACCACACAGATGTTCTGTTTTAACTACCACTGCTGCCGCTACTACAATAGAGACCCATAGATTATGGACATTTTAATGGAGCAGATGTCCACAAGGTGTTGTTGTCTTCTTCAGATGCCATCTTCTCTTTCTAATGACTATTCCCTTTATTGGTGAACAGAGAAAAAAAAAAAAAAAAAAACATATTCTTCT
>NW_024868342.1:95077-114986 GCF_013358625.1 Macadamia integrifolia | reverse complement strand
ATAAATCAATCAAGGCCAAACTGAGTTGAATTGGACTCAGCCCAATAGGGGAGAGATATCTCAGCCCGATCTCATGGCTAGGTTGGGCTTGTGCTGAGCTAAGAAGTAGGTTGCTGTTTCATCACTAACCAAAAATTTGAATTTTTGAACGTAATAAGCATAACATTTCTACTAACCCATTACAAATCACTCAACTTTGTGTTTATTTATTAGGTAAAAAGGTTGGCATGCAAGATTGAAATCAATTGGAATGTATATTATGGATATGGAATAGTTAAAAAAAAAAAAAATGGTTTTCTTGTTCAAGTATGATATTTTTGGAATTCTCTACATCAAGTTCATCTTTTGGAATCATATCACATTTTGGGTCTAATAAAATAGGATAAATTGAGACTGTATTCGACATAAATCAGCTGTTTCGAATTGATGGTCATCCAATTCATCAATCTAAAATTAATGGTTGAAATTTTATGTCAAAATTTAATTTGATAGCATAAGTTAAACCTTGTCTATCGAGAAAAAATTGTTGGAATCAAAATTGGTAGAAAGGAAACTCTAATCTCATTTTTTTGCTTTTTAATTATAATATCCATTATTATTTTTTATTCCAACGAGGGATTGCTTTTTATAATGACATAAGGGGAAGAGATTGATGCACGGGAGATTCTATGCATCGATGATTCATCAAATAGGAAGGGTGCATTTGTCATTTCGATGAGGTTTTAATCAAAATCCAAGCTCTTGTGCGTGAATCATGCACAAGACCTTTTGCCACATATTAAATCAATTTCAAATTATTTTTATGAGCAGGTGTTTTTTATCCAAGAACTCCCTCCCGCTGTGGACTGCCAGGCACAAGGATGGTTATCTCCAGAACAAAAAATTTTGCCCATACTTTTAAAACCGCAACCTAATCCTAAATCCCTTTAGCTAGGCTGAAAAATCCAACCCTGATCTACCCTCAGGGCTGAGTGGGGCTGACTCTGATTGGCCGAGATTACGGGAAGAGGGAAGGCAGATGTAAGGGTTAGGCCAAGCTGGAAAGAAAAAAAGGAAAAATAATAAGAAGAAGAGGACAAGGTCAAGTTTGGCTGGGCCTACCTTAGCATGAGACCCCAACCTTAACTTGGGTCGGCCTTGACTTGGGGCAAAATTTTTTTTTCATATTGAGTCTTGACTTGCCTTTAATACTAGGATATCTCAGCTCAAGCCCTATTCGAGCTCGAATCCACAAAGACTCATTTATAATTACAAACAAATGAATGTTACAAATTCTCTCTTCAACACTTTGGTGATGACTATCACGAAGAGATTCTAGATCATATTCACCAACCATACACTTAAGTTATTCTTACGTGATGGTATGTCTTGCTCGTGTTCTTTCACCTTCTTGATTGTGCCTCATACATGAAGGGTGTGAAGACTCTGAAGGTTCTCATCCACTACTAAGGATCATTATACCAAACGCACCCTTAATTCCAGTCGTGACACGTTGACAGATTTGTTGGTGCCATTCCAGGTCACATAAACACAATTAACAGATAAGATAAGCATGAGTGGCCGTGTGATTAAATGATATTAAAATAAACCGGATAAGTTTGCGCAATGATACTTTGTACCCAAAACAAAATCAATTTGACAAATAGATTCAAATTTTGTGTGGTTGTAAGAGAAGAGAGAGAGAGAAGGAGAGAGAGAGAGAGAAAGAAAGAGAGAAGAAAAGGTCAAGACATGTAGACTGACTCCTTCGACCTTCCCCCTAGCTGGAGCGATACTTCCAGTTGGATTCATGTACTCATAATAATAGGACAGAACCACCTTCTTTCCCGTATCTCAATTCTCATCCTCCCTCTATAAATTCCATAAGCTGCTCCTCCTCTACTTACCAAATCTCAAATCCAAAACCCACAAGTTTCACTCTCTCTTCAATTGCCCTTTGAGAAACAGAATTGGAAGATTTTCTTTGCTTCTCCACCACTCTTTCTCTGTTTCAAACTTTGAATCATGATGTCGATTTTCAGCTCCTTCGATGCTGTTTGTGCAGAATATTTTGGTGTTCCACTGGGTTCTTCTCTGTTTCAGCTTAAAGGGGATGATGCTAAGGTGGGATCAGCTCAAAATATGATTTTGAGAACAGGGGAGGAGATGATGAAGAAGAGCTCTTCATCAAAGCCAGTAGTGCCCGTTGGAAGGTCAGAGAAGAAGCAACAGTGGCTGCCGAGGTTTGCTCCAGAGTTGGATGGATTGAACTGTTTTGAGACTGTTGTCTCTCACTAAAGTTCTGATTTTATTGGGTTAGGGTTCTTTGATACCATTCTTTGTAGTATATACAGACATCAATGGAAATCTTTTTACATAATATGAATTTCTCTTCCAAATTTCCATAACCAATCCATTATGATTTATGAAGGAACGTGTTAAAATTGAAAGATATTCATTTTAAAATACGCAAGGGGATGGAAATTTTGCCTCAAAAACCCTAAATTCCAACCTCAAAGTACCAAAAAAACAGAGTTTTCTGGAAATGTCATCATATCATCTTGTAGAGCGCAAAACCAAATTTCCTCTAACCTTCGAGCTATGTTTGGTATTTGGTAATCAAGAAAAAGTTTAAAATAAAAAATAAAAAAGAGGAAGAAGAAGAAGAAGAATGATTTATTATGTGTATTATTTTTTTTTAAATTCAAAGTTTTTTGAATTTTTTTCTTGACTTCCAAACATTGTCTCGATTTTCCCGTTGGTATGTCTTTGGAAAATGATATGATCTCTCAAACTCTTTCAAAATTTGTGCTGTTTCTTTAGAAGTTAATAGTGGGAGGTTTTTTTTTTTTTTTTAATCGTAGAAAAGAGGTGGATGATGATTAGTGTAAGTGTATGATGTCTTGTAATCTGTCGCAGTTTAATTCAGAGAGTACTGATGCAGCACCTAGACAGGCAAGACGGCGGTCCCGCTAACCAGTTAGTAGACCGTGGGGGTTGCAAGGGGGGCAGAAGGCCCCCCTGCATAGTAGGGGGTGTAAGGGGACGTAGCCCCCTCCTCGAATTTTTTATTTGAGGGCAATTGTATACTTTTCGGATTAGAGTTTTTTTCGTTATATATTTGTAACGAGTGTTTCTTTTTCTGTAATGCAAGCATGAGGACGAGCGCTGTAACTCCATCATCCATTGATAGTGAAGCAGGATCTCATTTCACCGAGAACGTAGGCAACCTTACCGAATCTCGTAAAAATCCGTGTGCATTGTTTGTTTTGTTTTTCTATTATCTTCTATATCATTTTAGGGTTGCGTTTCTACAATTAGCCCTTATTTCTTTGGTGTAATTCGAGTAAGCATCCTTCGGCTACAAGACCTTAAGGCAAACAAAATACCTCCAAGCTCCTTCTATGATTCAATTGGTTAAATTACTTCTCTCTTAACTCCTCTCTATCAAAAGTTGAGTGTAAGATGATTTTATCTATGATTCTCATCACCTCTTATTTTATTTTATTTGGTTAACTCAAATTAGGTTTGTGTTTTCTAATTCAAAACCCAATCCTTCTTCTTACTCCAAATTATTCATCAATGGATTTATGACTCATATTGATCCCAATAACTGATAATCTTTTCGAATTGTTTGAGGAACCATGTATGACTTTAATTGAACATCAGAGACTTGACATCAAGAATCGGCTAGTTATTATATGTGATGATGGATGGCCATCGGTTTTGTTTTATAGCTCTAACTTCCTTGTGGCTTATCTGCACTATTGGTATTATAATATGTGCACAAGGTTCAGAAGAGGAGAGGGGTCATAATCAAGGATAATAAGACGCCAAAGAGAGGATGGGAAGAAGTAGAAGTCGGTCTAGCCATGAGATTTTCATTATTTAGTTTGCAGATGGTGCCAGTTATTGTGGGACATTTCCTTTATTTTATGATATTTAAACTTATCTCAACGTTTAAAACATTGAACATTGTGAAGAAAGATTGAAAGGTGGTCTTGGTGGCGGCGGACAAATTTGTTAGGGCCTGATTGGTTAAATTCAATAGAATTTTGATAACTGATAAATAATTTTAGAAGAGAATGCTATCTAATCACGTGACTATGTGCCATTTTGAAGGAGAATGATAACGTGCACTGAGACATCTAACATGGGGACATGATGGTTATTTCGCTGCCCCTATATCAAGGCTCAAGAGCGCATGATGATATTGTTCTTTTCTCCATTATTTTTTGTTTAGTTAATGATATTTTTCTTTCATGAAAAACAAAAGAAGGTTATGAGTTATCCCTTCACCCCGTGTCAAGGCTCAAGAATGCATGATGATATTGTTCTTTTCTCCATTATTTTCTGTTTAACTAATGATATTTTCTTTTCATGAAAAAAAATAAAGGTTTATGAGTTATCTCTTCACCACTTTGATGATATTCATTAATGAGGAAACACAGTGAAGATTTTGAAACCGATTCAGCTGACTACAAGTGCTAATTAGATCATGATATGTGCCCTTTTCCTTCCATAAATCCCTTCATAGTGATTCATGTCATCACCCATAGGTGAAGTAGAGCCTCCAAGATTCTCATCCACTATTAACTACTAAGGATCACATACCAAAGCAATCTTAATGCTAGCAGACGGTGATCAATATTGGTGCAATCCAAGTTTGCAATTAACAGACAAGCTTTAAAAGCACCTTGATTAAACAAAAGAAATTGCGAATGTTTTTTTTTTTTTTTTGGGAAAAAGACGGAATGGTCCACGTTCCCTTAATCCCAATAATTTGGTTTGAATAAAAAAAAAATCCCAGTAATTCACTATGGGGTTACATTAAGGGTGTCAATATATAATCAAAACCGTTTATCAGAATTGAAACCAATCGGTTATAATTGAATCGAACCACATCGTAGTAAATTGGTCCGGTTTTGATTTTATTGGCCATAATTCCGGTTTGAAACTGAACCGAACCGAAAAATCGATGGTTAATCGACACCTAGTATTAAAGATTTAAAGTGTTTTGAAATTCAATGGGTCTCTACGGAAAAAGAGGAGGAAAACAAAACAATGTGCTGACTGAGAAGGGAGCTTCACTTTCACACAATCTTATTTCTTGATTTTCTAATTTCTAGGATCATAGTTAATAAGTTTTAATATGTGTAGTCTTTTATATAGAAAGTATATTGTCCTTAGAAAAATATATGTATATTGTCTTAACTCTTTAGGAAAATCAATATATGTAGGATTCACACTAGTTGTAGGATAAAAACCATTTTCTAAAACAACACTACTAACCCCATATAAACCGGTTGTGAACTAAATAACAAAAACCAATTAAAAACCATTAGAAGTGAAACCGGATGAAAACGATTCTGATTTCACCTTATTCCTATCCGGTGCGATTTTGGTTTTACCTCATCAAAGTATAAACTGAATCAAGATTGAACCGAATAACCAAAACCACACCGTTTGACACCCCTAGGTTTCGTATTTGGTGTAATTTATCGAAACATGTTATTCAAAGACTCTACTGAGATAAAGATAGATTGCCAAGAACGTAGATGAGGTAGGATGGACAGTTGGTCAGATCAAGTATGGATCATACATGAACGGTAATTGGAGTCGACGGCTCTCCTAGGGTTCCCCATTTTGGCTCCCTCGGGAAGAGGATCAAGTTGGCCCTTGATTTGCTGAGTGAGAGAGATGGATGTTCGGAAAGAATGCCCAACAATGAGGAGGAAATTCAAGCAAATAATCACATAACTTGAAGAACCGTGGTTCGATAAAATTATCTACATTCGTTCGAGAGAATCAAATTTTTTTACTATTCTTGAAAAAAACTCTCTTTTCACCTCACAAAGTGATACCTTTACTTGTGAATAGGGTTTCAACACAAAGACAATATATAGAGAAACTAAAACTCTAAACCCGACATAATTACTATAATAATCGCGCACATGTAACCGACCCAAAACCTAACCCAATTATATAAATACAAATCAATTATAATTTTATGAATCTCGTATATACCCAATCCCAACAATAAAAATTGAGTTGAAGATGTCAAAGAAATTCTCTTTCATAGTCAAAGCCAAAGAATCCAACGTATTCAAAATACCTATTCCATCAATCATTTTTCTTTTTTTTTTCCCGAAAAACTGCATATTTTTACAATGCCAACGTACAAAAAACACCTAGTTGTCGAACATTGGATAGTTTATAAATAGTAGGGTGATGCGATGCCAAATTGGGTCATTCTTAAATTGTCTGATCTTTGCTAGAACTCGATCCTCCATTTCTAGATTTCGGAGGTCTATCTGAGATCTAGTTTCACCACCAAAGTGATAACAAGAAGCGTTTTTTCTTATTTAAAAAAAAAAAAAGATTCTGATTTATGATCATTAACGACTATGAGTATGACCATAGGTTAAGGCCTCGGTATTGGTATCAGAGAAGATCAGTGCGTATCGGTCATTTTTACCTTTTGCTTTTTAGAAAGTACATTGTTTTTACTGTTTTACCCTTGAGATGATACGAGTAACTAATCCGGATCGGTCAGGGATTAGGGATCGGCCTCAACCGATACTGATACAATACGATCGATACGATACTGATACTTGAAACTATCAAGCGGTTGGGCCAGATCTGTCTCGATCGGGTCTAGTCGGGCTCGGTCAATTTCTAGGGCTGCACCATGAACGTCTGTTTAGCTAAATGGGCTTAGCTAGCGTGGACATGGTATGATTGATAATCAGACCGGTCAGTCTCGAATGTTAATTGGGTTGCATAAATTGGATTTTAATCGGGCCTTAAGCAGGCTATAGACCTATTTAACTTTGAATGGATCCTCTTTAAAATTGGTCTCTTATATGTGCTTCAAGAGGAATACTAATAAAATAAGACAAATATGGGCATAGAAAAAAAGATCACATAGTTAAAATAGATTAAGCCAAAGATGGGCAAAGCAATTAAGTTACTGACCTACTTGATCTTTAAATCTTGAAACTCAAATCAATTAAATTATGCCTACACAACCCAAGTTTAACAAATTCAAATCAATTAAACTATACTAAAAAATAGAAAAATGTTCAGATAAGAACCACCATCATTTCAATTATACATATCACATAACCTTAGCACTAAATACAAATAGTATTAAAAGGGTTGGGCTTAAAGAAATTGATTCAAATCGAGCTTGTAAATGTGTCGGGCTAATCGGGCACCCGTCAGGTTAGGTGGCTGCACCGTGTACCACTTGTTTATAAATGTGTCGGGCTTGTTTATTAATCGGGCCGATTTAGGTCAGTCCATAAATATGTCAGGCTCGATCGAGCCTACTGGTGTGGGCATGTAATAGACGGCTTACTTGAAACGATTCGTATGATGGCATGAGCAATTTTTTTTTTTTCTGTATAATGAAAATATGAGCAATTCATGCATAATTAGTGATGATATATGTCCTTTTACATTTATAACTCTCTCTACCTAAAAACTTTCATGCCACCACCTAATCATGCATCAAAGGATATGTAGAATTTCATCAAAATAAAAAAAAAAGATACTTAAAGATTCTGGATGTTTCTCATATATGAAGGGTATGCACAATTTCACCAAAGTAAAAAACAAGGATACATAGAAGGCTCTGGAAGTTTCTCATCCACTTATACCTACTAATTAAGGATCATATATAATAAAACGAACCCATGATGTTAGCAGTGGCAGACGTCAACAGATGTTGGTGCAATACCAGTTTGCACATTAACGGATAAGCATTATAGCGGCGAATAAAATATATATATATATATATATATATTAAAAAAAAAATCATGAGTTTGTACTTTCATGGTCAAAGTCCAAATTGTCGCAGAAGAAATGTTCAAAAGTGAAGTTGATTGACTCTTTCGTTTCGGCCTTCCGCAGACATGAAGCGATACTTCCTGTTGGATTCATGTTCATACGAGGACACAAATACCTTAATCGCCTAGCTTCTTCCCCATGTCTCAAATCTCATCCTCCCTCTATAAAATCCATAAACAGCTACTCCTCTTCTCATCAATCTCCTTTCTTTCTTTAAGCTTCTTTTGCCCTTTGAGAAAAGAAAATTCGAAGATCTGATTTGGTTCATCCAGAGCTCCTTCGATCTCGACCAATTTTTTCTCTGTTTCAAACTTTGAATCATGATGTCGATTTTCAGCTCATTCGACGCCGTCTGTGCTGAAAACTTTGGTATTCCAATGGGTTCTTCTCTGTTTCAACTTAAAGAGGATGATTCTAAGTTAGGATCAGCTCAAAAAACAGTTTTGAGAACAGGGGACGAGGAGGAGAAGAGTTCATCAAAACCGATAGTTCCCGCTGGAAGGTCAGAGAAGAAGCAACAGTGGCTGCCGAGGTTTGCTCCAGAGTTGGATGGATTGAACTGTTTTGAGACTGTTGTCTCTCACTAAAGTTCTGATTTTCTTGGGTTAGGGTTCTTTGTTTTGATTTGTATTAGAAACAGATAATACTATTCTTTGTAGTATACAGACATCAATGGAAATTTTTTCAAAAACATGAATTTTCTCCTTTTCAAATTTCCATTGATAAAGTGAAAGATGGGAATGGAAAATTTTCCATGAAAGCTCTAGGTTTCACCCCATGGCACTAAAAAACGAAGAATTTGCCGCATGAAAATTTCCCCCTGTTCAATTAAATGAATTATTTGCAAGAATAACAAACCCGATAGAGTATTATAATTTGTCAAGTGAAAGACCTCCCAGTGAGCATGGGTTTTTTTACGCATCACAACTTATCAACTGCGCTAGGTAATTATTGTTCTTGATACCCGAATATCAATTGAGATGGTTCTTGGTATTTGAAATAGGTCTTTGTTGATATTGATATCAAGAGTACCATCCCAATATCAGTTCCGTTTAGTTAACATGACCAAACATGTACTAAATGGTGCTAGGCACCTTGAATTAGAAAGAAGAACTTCAAGGTTCCTTACGAGATGGTTCCATTATTAGTGCATGCATATTTTCATTAACATGAGATCTAAAATGTCACCTACATTAGAAAGTAAATTAGAATACAAAATCAAGTTGGATTTTATAGTCTTACTTCTTCGTATTCTCTAAGATCATATATAAGCTTATGAAAATAACTAATAATTAATGATGACCAAATAAACAAGTCCCAATATAATGTAGTGCCATCACCAACAAGTTTATAGTAGCAAAGAGGAACTTCAAGGTTCCTTCGACTTGACTAGTCTCGCGGGTCCATACTGACCCACAACTGTATGGACCGAGTCATATCGGGGTTGAATAAGAATCATTCAACTTTCACTGAAAGCAGTAAAGAGCACTAAACACCCCAGTGTGAGTGATTCAAGGTGTGCCTAGTGGAAGTCGAACTTAGAGCGTCCAAATTTACGGCTCGTACCAAGTTCATTACTTATCAACTGTGCTATCCCCTTGGGTTTAAAAGTCTATGAGTTGAAACCTCCATAAGAGAAAGAGCACTAAAATACATCAAACTATGGCTATAAAACCTTTTTTTTTTTTTTAATTTTTATGCAAGCTATATAACTTGAATACAAGGAACATGAATTATATCCCTTTGAGAGGGTACTAGCCATTTTGGTTATGTCTAATGCCTAATTGGTATTTCAATATTAGTATGGCTGAGAATCCCATCCCATTTATTATTTAATAGACAACTCAAGGGAAATTCTCAATTATAATCCCAAATTAACACCATTAGCGTGGGGAAAACACAAGTTGTTAACATTTTTTTCTTCTAAAAAAACAAAAAAACAAAAGAAAATTTATGACTTTTCTTTTCACTTAGGTGATGGCAAGAAACATGTATTTATTAGGGAAAAAAAAAAAAAAGATAGATAGAAGGGCAACAAGTCAAGTTCAAGCTTCCTGATTGTGTGACCTACTTCCCTTCTTACCCATTAAAAAATAAAAAAGATAAAAGATTTTGTAAATAGTTTTATATGTTAAAGTGATGACATGTGTTTTTTTTTTATGTAAAATCTCTTCCATCATCAGACCCGGATCGTCTTCAACGATTGATGTTCCAACGAGTGTCCAATGATCTGAATCCAAAAGTTGGGATGGTTTAGTCATGTATCCCAACACTTGGGGATGTGTGCCCAAACAATTCCACCCCTTGGACAAATTGTTGGATACTTATTGGTGTTGGAGAAGATCTTTTCCCATCATCATCACGTAACCCTACATCATAGCTATGGATGATCTAAAGTATTCCAGAATCCGAGACTCTCATCCACTACTAACAACTGAGGTTTCACCAAAAAAGAAAAAAAAAATTTCACATACCAAGCACATGCTGACACTCTTAGTGTTGGCAAACGGTGACTAATGTTTGTGGTTTCCAAGTTCGCATTTTAACAGATAAGTATTGGAGGCCGCGTTTAATTAAACAAAGAAATCCATCCAGGTCGCCAAAGACAAAATTAATTGATAAATAAATACGAGTTGAGCAGTTGTCATAGGATGGTAAACAAAAGCTTATTAACTTCCCCAAATTCCCAATATCTTAGTTGCAGGGGATGGATTTTGATCCATTCTTACTTTTCTCTATTTCCAAAAGGCATCGTATGGGTGAGTGGGTGACCGTGTCAATCTGATTGGTTTTGATTAATCGGTTCGATTTTAATTATTTAAATTAAGATATATAATATAAAATTAAAATCGATCTAAAATCGGATCAATGCAGATAGATCACACCAAATAAAATTGATAAGTTTTAAATTTTCCTTGATTCTTTATTCGATTTGAAATAATCAATTTAATTTGTTTCAAAGATTTTAGTCATGGAATTAAAATCAAACCAAATCAAATTCATAAGTTTTAAATTTTAAAAGAAAATCAAACCGATTTACTTTGATTCATTCTAAGACGACCGATTTTGATTTCAATTTCAGTTTCGATGAATTTTTTTATTTTTTTTCGTTCTTAATCAACACAAGAGAGAGAGAGAGAGAGAGAGAGAGGGATCGAATTGGAGACGTCACACGAACTCTCTTTCACACCAAATCTTTTTTACTGCAAAACCAAAATTATTTCCTCTTTCCTTTGAGATTCTGAGAACCCTGAAACTAAATTTACAAGAAAACTCTCCCCTGAAAATTGCTCTTCGTCATTTCAAAAGAGTTTCTTTGGCGTTTCAAACTCGCAATACAAGAAGGATCTGAAGCACTTTACATGCGCGATTCTTCTGGTTTTAAAGTTCGTTTATTAGGCGTTTCAAACCCGAAACAGTGCAAAGTAGACCATGGTTTGAGGAATTGAATCGAATCGAATCAGCCGGATTAGATCAGTATAGGTCAGGACTAATATCGTATAGATGGATGGTTAGATAAGGAGTAAAATGGTCAAAAAGTGATTTTAAATGTAAATTAAAAATATTTTTGTTCAATCTAGGGTGATTCAGATTGGTATCGAATTAATATCGGTTTTGACTGATCTTATTCCTGGTACCGAGTTTTCTAAACTTTGCCTTAGACTGACTTTTAATCAGGCCTCCATCCATGCCCCGGCCTCCAAGGCTCAATTATATTATAAGGTAATGCTATTGGTCCATTGGATGTTGGTAGGGGATTGATTAGATCAACCGGATCAGCTACCTTTATATGTAGGGTGTCAATAGGGTCGGTTTGGCCCGATTTTAGTGTGAGAATGGTGAAATCGAATCAATAATGAAATTTTGATTTCAGTTTGGTTTTGATTTTGATGCGGTTTGATTTTAGTTTTTCGTATCAGCTTGTAATCGAGTTGATTTCAATTTTTTGTCTGATTTGAATTTGATTTTCTATACAAATAATTCATAAATAAGTAGGATTTTAGTGGTCGTACTTTAATCGAATAGGAAACAATAGCTCATTAACATCCTCAAATTCACATTTTTATCAAAATCGAAATTGAATTGATTTAGTTTGGCTTTTATTCGATTTGGTTATGGATTCTTTATTCGAATGTAATTTGGTTTTATATTCAATTGAAGTGTATTGGTTAACCTATACAGCTTGACCCCCCACCCCATCCCATCCCCCCACCCAAAAAAAAAAAAAAAAAAAAAAACTTTAGTAAAAGGTTTTCATGAACTAGTAATTGATTTAGGAAAGAATTAAGGACCATAGAGGTGGTCAAGAGTCTATTCAATAATTTACTCCTATTATGTAGTTATTTAACTCCTAAAAGAAATGAGATAAGTATTGAATATTCACACATACAATAGGTGATCTACAAGCAACAAATCCATTCTTCTAACTTTTAAGTATCAAATGTGAAACACGCTTAATGCTAGCAATGGTAGGACACAGATGTTGGCACCATCCCAGTTTGCACTACACAAACAAGCATCAGAGGCACACATACCAAAAGACAAAATTAATAAATAAATGGGTAAACTTCATTCCCCTGCCTTGAACTAAGGCGAAATATCAATTGGACCCACCACCTTTGCAAAAATATTACTCTCCTCCCCTACAAGAAAAATATGCTATCTAACAGCCCCAACGGTTAATTCTGGCTGTTAAGTCAAGTTAATTTTTTTCATAATCTCCAAAATACCCCCCATTTGTCTAATACCTAAGCAGAGACCATCAATGATCATGTTGTACAAGATTAAGTTCAGGTTACACCTACCATTCTCTTCTATCTCCCTTAGCAACATAAGAGCCTTAATAGGATCTCCGCTCTTGCAAAGCCCATCAATTATTGTTCCATAAGTGACCTCATCACACGGGTACCCTAACTCCACCATTTTGTAGAAAAACTCCATTGCCTTTCCAATTTCATTCTTCAAATAGAGCCCCTAAATCAGAGTGCTCAATGTAACAACATCTGGTTCATAACCACTTTTCAGGATGCTATCCAATGCACAGAAACCAAAGTCCACCTGACTCAAGTGGCTTAAGCAATTGATTAAGATAATCAGAGTAGACAAATCGGGTTGAATCCCTAAGGAGTCCATCCGTTTAAATAGGGAATGAACTGTGGGATACCGTTTCATATTGGAAATGGCCCCCAACAATCGATTGAAAACCTGAATCGATGGGAAAGGTTGATAACCGACCAAGCCGTCAAAGAATAGCAATAAATTGTCAAGACTTCTAAAATGGGGGACTGATGGGTTTTGTGTTCTAATAGATTCACCAGCAGAAGAACTAAAATAATAGCAAAACACAGTTACACTATCATGAAGCAAGCACCCACATCGAGAAAGAAAGGAAGAGGAAAGAGATGGTTATTAGCAACCGAGAACTTCTTGAGACGAGTGAGACCCGAGAGCTCATAAAGGATGGAACCAGAGAGGTGGTTATTGCTAAGGATAAGGCTGTTAAGATACTTGCAATTGATAAGCTTGGTAGGTATGGGACCTGAGAGATCGTTCTGGGAGAGATCTAGGGTTAAAAGGAAAGGCAACCAAGTGCAAATTTCAGAAGGAATAGTATATGAGAGAGAGAGAGAGAGAGAGAGAGAGAGAGAGAGAGAGAGAGAGAGAGAGAGAGAGAGAGAGAGAGGGTTGAACCGACTAAGGACAAACATAATTGGGGGTATTTTGGGGATTATGAAAAAAATTAACTTGACTTAACAGCGAGAACTAACGGCTGGGGTTGTTAGATGTCATCTTTTTCTTGTAGGGGAGGGGAGTGATATTTTCATAAAGGTGGTGGGTTCAGTTGATATTTCGCCTTAGTTCAGGGGAGGGGAGTGAAGTTTAGCCTAAATAAATAAATACAAGATGAGTGGTCGTAAACTTGTAATTGGATAGGAAACTTTTTTTACCGAAAAATAAAAAAATCAGATAGGAAACTTCCTATTAACGTCCCCAAAATCCCTATATTTTTGTTGTGGGGTTACCTATTTGGTGTCAGCTTCCTTTGCTTATTAGAGAGATTTGTGGAAATTGAGTTGAAGAAGTCATAGAAACTCTCCGTCTCATGGTCAAAGTCAATCCTAATAGGAATCCGATTTCTCATATCTCTATAAATATCCATAAACTCTAATCAAATCTATCTCAAAACCAGAACCTACAAGTTTCTTTCTTTCTGATAAAAAGAGAGAGAATTCGAAGATCTTGTTCCCAGAGTTCCATCGATCTCGACCACTATTTCGTTGGTTCTACTTTGAATCATGATGTCTATTTTCAGTTCATTCGATGTTGTCTGCTCTGACTACTTTGGTGTTCCTGTGGGTTCTTCACTGCTTCATCACTTTAAAGAGGATGATGATGCTAAGGTTGGATCTGCTCAAAATAAGGTTTTGAAAACAGTGGAGGAGATGAAGAAGAATTCTTTATCAAAGCCGGTAGTACCCGCCGGAAGTTCAGAGAAGCAGCAACAATGGCAGCCGAGGTTCGCTCCCGAGTTGGATGGATTGAACTGTTTTGAGACTCTCATCTCTCCCTAAAGTTTTGATTTTTTTTGGGTTGAGGGTTTTTTTATTTGATTTTTATTAGGAACAGAGGATTATACCATCCTTTGTAGTTTCGGGCTAACTATAGTTTTTGTATAGAGATACCAACATAGAACACAGAATACTTTCCATTCTTATTTATAAAATTTGATTTGTTCTTTTAGATTTCAATATCTAATCCATTATGATTTATGAAGGAAGATGTTATCCAAGAAGTAGTAGTTTAAAACAGCAGAAGGCAATGGATCTCTGCAAATTAAACCCAAAATTTCCTCCTCTCTTTGAAATTTTTTCTGCGGAGGGACCGTCTATTTCATCAATAAAACGAATTACCTGCAACAATAAAACAGATGGGTATTAAAGACTTTCAAATGATAACCAAAGATCAATATCTTTAACTGAGAAATTAAAGATACTGATCAACAGAAACCATCTCTTGTACAACAGTTGGCTATCTTCTCTCGCAGTTGCGACTCCCTTGCAGCGGCACTACAAGGAATGGTCAAAAACAGGACCCCTGTTTTCAAGCAAAAGGAGTTACATATAAGTCGATTCATTGACCTTCTAGCGTCCGCTCTTCAAGCAGATGTTGCATGCCAGTGTACTAGGCACCAAAGCACCGGATTCACGGAGCTTCACCAATTGCCTATTATGTAAATGATGGACTAAGCCTAAAGGTCAAGTACAAGGTCAAATTGTGGCTTCTTTTGTCTACAGTTCAATTATAAAAACATGGTGGAGCTCCTGGGTTGATGCCTAGAAATAGCTGGGTTGATGCCTAGAAAGAGGGGTGAAAGTTTGGCCTCGACCGTCCAAACCTATTTTGAGCCCCAACAAAGCTTGGACTAAGATTTTGACCCTGAGGGTGAGTTAGGGATGACCCTGCCCAATCCAACGTGGTCCAACTTCGCCCTGAGTTTAGTCTTGATTTATAATTTAGGGCTATCAATCTATCTTTTTATTCAGAATAATAAAATTTGGGTCATTGATTCTTAGATCAGCTATCCTAGTATCATGGACATGTACTATTGTTTTTGGACTTCATAAATATAATTGTGTATTGATCATTTGGTTTTTTTTTTTAATGTATAGGAGGACACAAATGGAAACACAGGATCAATCAGGACTAGCTCGACCTTGGGAAAAATCAAGATCAACCGGACCCAATAAGAGACAGTTAAGGCCGGGCAAGGTTGGCATGAGACTGGTAGAGTTAGGTTTAGGAATGACCCTGATAGAGTTGAGTTGGCATGAGCTCAACAAGGTTGGATTAGCTTAGGGTTTTTGGCTAGGGCTTTAAGAAACTCACCTTGATTTACCCCTACCTAGGAACACAAGTTCACCAGTTGGTTTATAAGTTTATCCCCGGTAGAACCCACTCCTAACATCTCCAATCTTCATGATATTGCTCATGTTTGGTAAAACCACTTAAAGCTTGTTATTGAAGTTGCAAGGGCACTTTCCTATATGCATTCTCTTCCTAACAGACCAATCGAATACATACCATAGGATGTGGAATTCACTGCCAAAGTGTCTGATTTGGGGGTTTCAAGGCTAAATTGGCTCGAGGAACCTTAGGTTACTTGGATCTAGAGTATTACCAATAAGGTCAACTCACAATTACCAGTCAAGTCAACTCACAGAAGAGCGATGTCTATAGCATTGGCTTAGTTCTTGCAAAGCTCATGACAATTGAAAAAGAAATCTTCACCACTAGAATGGAACAAGTTGAAAGTCTAGCTAATCATTTTGTCAGATCAGTGAAAAGGAATAACTTTATCCAGAGTTTAGATCCTAGATTAGTGGATGAAAGAAATGTTGATGAAGTCCATATGGTTGCCATGATGGAGAAAGATGCTTAAGATTGATTGGGAAAGACAAACTCACCAAGAAATATGTGGAAACAGAATTTCTACAACTGATGTTCAAAGAGAAGATTCCTAGAAAACGGAGAGGGCACGAAGGGAAAAAGATCTTCTCCAACACCAACGATCTTCCAATGACTCATCATCCAAGGCTAGGAGGGCTTGGATACGCATTCCCATGTTTTGATAGGTGTTGGGATATATGTCCAAACCTCCCAACCCTTAAATAGTTATTGAAGGGGGGTTGAAGGGTCAATTCATTGGAAAGAAGTCAGATAAGGATCCCTCAAGAAGATCCCCCGTAGTGTAAAAAGCTGCCAATCAACAAAGTATTGATTAAGGACAACACAGTAATAACCTTATCTGAGAAGGGTGAAATCGTCATTGTTCGGCCTTAGTCATAAGAGTTTCTCAGGTGTTTCAAACTCCAAATAGCGAAACCAAAGGAACTTAGGGAAGGATCTGAAACCCCTTCATGGGCAATTCTTTGGTTTTTTTCTTCTGGAAAAAAAAAATTTGCTTGGTATAGTAGCCAAGTTCCTACTACAATGCTACCCTGGGTCAGAGCCAAAGAAATGAAATAATTCATTTTCCGTTTGGGTTCACAAATACCTTCAAGGTTACATTTATTTCATTATGAGCCCACTTAGCAGGAACTTGACTGCTATCCCTAGCAACCAAATTTCATTCCCCATATCCCCATGGAGATTTTGGTAAGGCCAATTTTAGTTATTGGCCTGCCTTCTTAAATCGTTCAAATCACAACAATGATGCGTTTTTAATCTTCCACTATTATAAAATTTATGTGTTGTTTGATGGATAATTTTTTCTTCTTTTCATCTTTTCTTCTTGTAGGTTACTTATGTAAGTCTCATATAATTTGAGCTCGTTTAAAAACTATGTACTATATAGTTTGATAAAGATGTATAAGCCTAATTATGGGCAGTAACCAAACGAATAGAAATGTGTCTATACCTTGGCCTTCGAGGCTTGATTACCTAAATGAGCAGTAATGGCGTTAGCTTGACTGAAAACAATTGAGACTAGTTGATACCAGTAGTTAGTCCTACATGGGCTTGTCTCAATAAATTATGGACAATTGAATTCTAATTTTGTGGACTGATATACCTTATGTTGCTCAATTGATTGTCAAGTTTCCTGGTGGATAAGGATCTTTTGTTGTGTGACACGGTGTGTAGCGCAGATCCAAGGGTGGTGAGCACTTTGGGCTGCGTATGTGGGCTCCCATCCTTTAGATCTGGACTACACTATAGCGCACACTATAGAGGAGCCCGATCCGGATTTAGTAGATCAAATGGCGAAAAAAATTAATGGGAAAAAAATCAGATTTTATGTTTTCTTGACAGACTTATGCTGCACTACAACTCAATTGACAACAGTTCCTTGGACAGAAAAAAAACCTCTCCAATTAATTGGGTGTCCAATTAATGATTCAAGGGTTGGGAGAACATGGGAATATGCACCCATGTATTGGGATGCATGTCTGAAGTCCTCCTAACCCTTGGATCTCTCATTGGGTGGCCAATTAATTGGAGAGGATCCGAATCAGCCGAATCCTAGAGGGAAAAAGATGTGCTTAGAAATTGGAACATCCACCTTGTTATTTAGCATGGAATGGTTTGCTAACACCTGCAACAGCCACCTTCCATAACCTTCTTAGGTTTGAAGTGCCAGGGCAACAATCCGTATCCAACCCAACCCAGCTCCGGGTTTTGTTTTCCAGCAAAAGCCAAAGCTAAAGCCAAAGATGGCCCAATCTTGGGTTTATTTCAGGGTTGGGCTTGGGTGAATTCAAGTAAACCTTCCCAAGCGCCCACTCCTAGGCCATTCCAAACAAGTTTGTAAGCAATTGTAGGAAAATAGCTAATAATATTATAATGACGCAAGAGATTTGTACATTATCTTCATAATCTTAAAGGTAAGGGAGGTTGACTTGCTCTCAAACTTAATATATCAAAGTATACGATAGGATTAAGTAGGGTCATCTTCGAGCAATTTTGAGTTTCTATGATTTAGCCAGTTGCATGTGGTGTGATATGATATATTATTTAATGACCTCTTGTACATACTATATACAAGTGGAGGGTAGTTGTTTTGATTTTATTGAAGGCTTAAGGCAAGATTGTCCTCTTTGTTTATATTTATTCGTTATTGCTCTGGGAGGTTTATCTAGGTTAATAAATCTGCGTAGTGATATGAGGGATTTAGCTCCTCTCTATAGAGCCCAAGTACCAGAGAGTGATCGTAGGGCTGGGGTGACCTAAGGACATGAGGAATCCTACGTTGATATGAGTTTGTTTAATATAGGATGGTTAAAGTCAAGGCTTCTCATCTCTTGTTTTCTGGAAATACCTTTTGTGAAAATCATAAGTTGTATCATGGTGCATGTATCGAAAGACAGAATTAATTGATAAATATGTGAAATAGAACCATAAGACCCTTGTGTCAAGAGTCAAGACACATGAGAGGGGTGAAATGATCACCCTACTCCACATGAAAGATAGAAATCCCTCAGTTGTTGATGTTTGCACATGCGTACTTATTAATACCTACATTGGTGCAAAAGTCATGTTGCCTTTTTGATAATAGATAAATAGATACAAGTTGACTCGTTGTTATCAGATAGGTATCTTCTTCCATCCTAAATAAAATAAAGTGAATTTTTCTTGTATCACCCCTAATTTTAAACTTAATTGAATGTAACCCTCATGATTTTAAAAAAGATCTCGTATGTCCCCCACTTTCATAACGAAATCACTCATAAATTCATTCCATGAGATGAAAATTGTTAAGTGATGATGTTAGAGGTTTAATATTTAAATGGCCAAACTGCCGTTGGGTAAAGGTAAGTTTACCGTTTTACCCTTCACTATTAGACCCCCAAATAGATAATGGAAACCTGGTCATTGTGATGTCTTCGTACCTTTTATTCTCTCTTTCTTAAGAGGTGCTGGTTATGCAGCTGGATACGACCCACATTCTTAGGGATTGTTTTTCTTCTCCATAGAAACAAAATCATTGTTTCGTTTTCTTATTTATTTATTCTAACCTCTGATCTCCAAACCTTGTATCTGAGAAAGAAAGACAAAGTGATAAAAATAAACTTTTTTTTTTTTTCTTTTCTTTTTTAAATTCACATATTAGGAACTTTAAAATAGAAAAATTTGGAATTCCTACTCTTCTTTTTTAGATTCAATGATTTACAGGGGTTGTTGGATTTATCCTTAAAAGTGAAAGTATCAAATTTTACAAGTTATTAATTTGAAGCCTGACCTTTACGATTTTATGCTTCAATATCACTTTCAGCCTTTTCAGAACAAGGAATCCTGTCTGAATCAAATCCTGCTAGTTCCAGTTCTGAATCTGTTCTAGAATTAATTTACAATCATTCTATCAAAAGTAGTGAGAAAATGTCGTTGTGTAGAGGTTCATAATAGGGTTAAAAAAGTCTTTTTAAATTTTAAATTATCATTAGGGTTATTTAGGGTTATGATAGATATTTTTAAAAATAGTGAGAATACATCAAATTAAGTTTAAAATTAGGGTTATTATAAGAAAATTTACCTAAAATAAAATATAAAAAGAATATAAGATAGGAAACTTCTTAAAAAA
>NW_024868342.1:89686-95057 GCF_013358625.1 Macadamia integrifolia | reverse complement strand
AAAAAAAAAAAAAAAAAAAAAAAAAAAAAAAAAAAAAATAGAAAACAGCTTTTTAACGTTCCCAACATCCTAACAACATCCTAATATTTAGGTGAGAGATGGAAATTGAGTTGAACTCTTTTTCCTTCACCACTTCCGCCGACCTGAAAAGAAAATTCGACTAAACTCATAATTCAATCCCTCTATAAATATCCATAACCTCTACACAACTAAAACCCACAAGTTTCGTTTTATAAGAGAGCCCCAAAGTTTCTTTCTTTAAAGAGAGTTTCTCAATCATGATGTGGATGTTGATCTTCAGGAAATATCAAGCCTTCTGCGAAGACTACTTTGGTGTTCCAATGGGTTGTTCAACTCTTCACCCTAAAGCGGATGATGCCAAGGTAGGATCTGCTCAAAAAACAGTTTTGAGAACAGAAGAGGAGGAGGAGATGAAGAAGAAGAATAGTTCATCAAAGCCTGTAGTTCCCGTCGGAGGGTCAGAGAAGCAGCACTAGTGGCTGCCAAGGTTCGCTCTGGAGTTGGATGGATTGCACTGTTTTGAGACTTTTGTCTCTCACTAAAGTTCTGATTTTCTTGGTTTAGGGTTCGTTGATTTGATTTTTATTAGGAACAGATGATACCATTCTTTGTAGTTAATGGGCTAACCGCAGTTTTTGTATACAGACATTACCGATAGAGAAATAGTATACTTCTTATTTACATAATTTGATTTGTTTCGTTCAATTTTCAATATGGGATCCATTGTGATATATGAAGGAAGACCTTATGAAAGAAGGTAGTCATTTAAAAGTGTAGAAGGCAGTGGATCTCTGTAAAACCCAAAATTTCCTCACTTACGGAAGAAATTTTTTAAGCAGAGGAACCATCTATTTCATCAATAAAACTAATTACCTGCAACAACAAATCGGAAGGTGAACTTACCTTCTTCGAGGGCCAAACATGTCTCTGAGGGACCAACAGAAACCCATGTGAGCGCCTCCACTTGAGAGGACACAAGTTGGTTTCAACCGACTCTCTTTTTCTTCCGATTTTCTCTCCCCATTATCTCTTCTACTCACGAAACCACTTTCTCTCTCCCCTCACGGTTCATTATTTTTTTTTTTTTTCATTTTTTTCAATTTAATTATAATTTAACATTTATTTTTTTCTTAGTCCTACAAAATATCTTCACTCACCATCCGAGAGGGTTCACAAGTCCCTACATAGTTTTTAGTGGAATACATGTTTCCACCAAAAAAGGGTACGTGAATTCAAGATCAGGCTCTCAATGACCTGATCCCAACTCTAAAAATAGGGGTGTAATTTTGGCCCTGACCGCCCAAACCCTCCGTAGCCCACCCTAAGCCTGAATAGGGCCTAACCCTGTGGGCGGGTTTAGGGTTGAAAAACACTAACTCTGGGCCAGGGTTTGGTTAGGCCGGGCTTGGTTTGAGGCATAGGCCCATTCCGGCCCTGATTTTAACGTTGATTTATATAATATAATATAGACTATTATTCTATCCTTTTATTTAGAATAATAAAATTTGGGTCATTGATTCTTATGGTCAGGTGTCCTTGACATCGCTATTATATTGCACTTAATAATTTTTTTTAATGCATAAGACAAAAATGGCAAACACAAGGTCAATTAGAGTTAGCTTGACAGAGCAAAAATCAGGGTCAATTAGGGCCGGGTTGGGTTGGCATGAGCCTTGTAAGGTTGGGCCTAGGCATTAGCCCGACAAGGTTGGATTGGGCCCGGATTGAGTTTTGACGACCTAAGATTGGACTCGGGTTTTAAGGCCCAGCCCAAACTAGCTCTGTTTCACTCCTACCTAGAAACACAAGCTCATCTATTTGTTTATAAATTTATCCCCAATAGAACCCTCTTCCAATTGCAAGGGGACTTGCTTATATGCGTGCAAGGGATTAAAATCATATGCCAAGTATTACCAATCAAGTCAACTCACAATTACCAATCAAGTCAACTCACAGAAGAGCAACGCCTATAGCATTGGATCATTTCTTGCAAAGCTCATGACAAGTGAGAAAGAAATCTTCACCACTAGAATGGAAGAAGTTGAAAGTCTAGCTAATCATTTTGTCAGATCAATGAAAGGGAATAACTTTATCCAGAGTCTAGATCCTAGATTAGTGGATGAAAGAAATGTTGATGAAGGCCATATGGTTGCCATGATGGAGAAAGATGCTTAAGATTGATTGGGAAAGACAGACCCACCAAGAAATATGTGGCAACTAAACTTATACAACTGATGTTCAAAGAGAAGATTCCTAGAAAACAGAGAGGGCACGAAGGGGAAAAGATCTTCTCCAACGCCAACGATCTTCTAATGACTCATCATCCAAGACTAGGAGGGCTTGGACACGCATTCCCATGTGTTGACAGGTGTTGGGATACATGTCCAAACCTCCCAACCCTTAAATAGTCATTGGAGGGGAGTTCAAGGGTCAAGTCGTTCGAAAGAAAATAGATAAGGATCCCTTAAGAAGATCCCCCGTACTGTAAAAGGCTGCCAATCAGCAATGTATTGATTAAGGACAACATAGTTTTAACCTTATTTGAGAAGGGTGAAATCGTCATTGTTCGGCTTTATTCAAAAGAGTTTCTTAGGTGTTTCAAACTCAAAATAGTGAAACCAAAGGAACTTAGGGAAGGATCTGAAACCCCTTCATTGGTGATTCCTTGGTTTTTTTCTTTCGGAAATTTTTTTTTTTTTTGCTTGGTATAGCAGCGAAGTTCCTACTACAATGCTACCTTGGGTCAAAGCCAGAGAAATGAAATAATTCAATTTCCCTTGGGTTTACAAATACCGTCTAGGTTTTTGTATTTTCCAAAATGCCCTTCAAGATTACATTTATTTCACTATGAGCCCACTTAACAAGAACTTGGCTGCTACCCCTAGCAACCGAATTTCATTCCCCATATCCCCATGGAGATTTTGGTAAGACCAATTTTAGTTGTTGGCCTGCCTTCTTAAATCGTTCAAATCACAATATAGATGCATTTTTAATCTTCCACTATTATAAAATTTATGTTTTGTTTGATGGATAATTTGTTTATCTTTTTCTTCTTTTCATATTTTCTTCTTGTAGGTTACTTATGTAAGCCTCATATAATTTGAGCTCCTTTAAAAACTATGTACCATGTAGTTTGGTAAAGATATATAAGCCTAATTATGGACAGTAACCAAACAAATAGAAATGTGCCTATGCCTTGGCCTTCGAGGATTAATCACCTAAATGGGCAGTAACGGTGTGAGCTTGATTGAAAACGATCGAGACTAGTTGACACCAATAGTTAATTCTACATGGGCTTGTCTCAAGAAGTTATCGACAATGTCAAATCGATTTGTAATTTTGTGAACTAATATACCCTATGTTGCTCACTTGTTTGTCAAGTTTCCAAGTGGATAAGGACCCTCTGTTGCATGACACGGGATGTAGCACAGATCCAAGGACGGGGAGCACCTTGGGTTGTGTATCTGAGTTCTCCTAGCCTTTAGATCTGCACTACACTATAGCACACACTACAGAGGAGCCCGATCTAGATTTAGTAGATCAAATGGCGAAAAAAATTAATGGAAAAAAAATCAGATTGATTTCATTTATGTTTTCTTGGTAGACTTATGTTGCACTAAAACTCAGTTGATAGTTCCTTGGACGGATGAAGACTCTTTCCAATTAATTGGGTGTCCAATTAATGATAGGTTAGAAAGACATAGGAATATGCGTCCATGTATTGGGATGCATATCTGAAGTCCTCCCAACCCTTGGATCACTCATTGGGCATCCAAGTAATTGGAGAGGATCTGAATCAGCTAAATCCTAAAGGGAAAAAGATACACACTACCATTCAGTATTTGTTGTTCAGCATGACATGCTTTGCTAGCACTTGCAACAGCCACCTTCCACAACCTTCTCAAGTTTCAAGTTACCAGGGCAACAATCTGAATCCAACCCAACCCAGTTCCAGGGTTTGTTTTCCAGCCAAAGCCAAAGCCAAAGCCAAAGCCAAGACCAAGATCAAAGATAGCCTAATCTTGGGTTGATTTCAGGGTTGGGCTTGAATGAGTTCAAGTGTGGCCACTCCTAGGTCTTTCCAAACAAATTTTGTAAGCAATTATAGACAAATAGCTGACACTATTATAATGACGCAAGAGATTTTTACATTATCTTCACAGTCTTAAAGGTAAGGGAGGTTGTCTTGCTCTCAAACTTGATATATCAAAGTGTATGATAGGATTAAGTAGGGTTATCTTCGAGAAATTTTGAGTTTCTATCGTTTAGCCGGTGGTGGTGCGATATGATATATTTTTTAATGATCTATTGTACATATTCTATACAAGTGGAGGGTAGTTGTTTTGATTTTATTGAAGGCTTAAGGCAAGATTGTCCTCTTTGTTGAAATTTATTCATCCTTGCTATGGAAGGTTTATCTAGGTTAATTAATCTGTGTAGTGATATAAGGGATTTAGTTCCTCTCCATAGAGCCTAAGTACCCGAGAGTGATCCTAGGGCTAGGGTGACCTAAGGACATGAGGAACCCTATCTTGATATGAGTTTGTTTAAATATATTAGGATGGCTAAAGTTGGTCTTGAGGTTACTCATCTCTTGTTTTTTGAAGATACCTTTCGAGAAAATCATAAGTTGCATGATGGTGCACGAAAGACAAAATTAATTGATAAATATGTGATATAGAACTGTAAGGCCCCTGTGTCAAGAGCCAAGACACATGAGAGGGGTGAAATGATCACCCTACTCCACATGAAATGTAGAAATTCCTCAGTTGTTGATTTTTACACATGCGTTCCTATTAATACCTATGCTGGTGCAGAAGTCACGTTGCCTTCTTGATAATGGATAAATAGATTGGTTGTTACCAGATAGGTAAATTCTTCTATCCTATATAAAATAAAGGGATTTTTTCTTGTACCACCCATAATTTTAAACTTAATTAAGTGCAACCCTCACAATTTAAAAAAAGATCTTGCACATCCCCCACTTTCATAATGAAATCACTCATAAATCCATTCCATGAGATGAAAATTGTTAAGTGATGATGTCGGAGGTTTAATATTTAAATCGTCAAACTACCCTTGGGTAAAGGTAAACTTACCGTTTTACCCTTTACTGTTAGACCCCCAAATAGATAATGGAAACCTGGCGAGCAAGAGAGGAAGAAGAAATTCCGCAATCCTTCGTTCGCCTTTTATTCTCTCTTTCTTAAGAGGTGCTGGTTATGCAGCTGGATACAACCTACATTCTTCTTTTATCCGTTTTCTTCTTTATTTACTCTAACCTCTGATCTCCAATCCTTGTATCTGAGAAAGAAAGACGGATAAAAATCTTTTTTTTTTTTTTTTTTTT